>NC_056616.1:18467890-18772890 GCF_018340385.1 Cyprinus carpio
TACAGTGTTAAATGAATGCATTTAAATCAACCCTCATCTGGCTTGTGTTAAGGGCATCTTCTCTCACCTGAGGGTCATGATGTGTCCATTGGCACAGAAGCAGGCCACACAAATGCCGGTGTTAATCTGTACCACATCTGCCCGCAGCACAAAAGATGTTTCGGTGATGTTGTGTTTAAATACACAGGTCTGAGAGGGCAGGGATATGACTTTGGCCTGTTTCTCAGAGCACAGCACAGCATATTGGTTTTCATTCAGTTCCTGGGATGTGGATGGGGAGACAGACACCGGCCGTCTCTTACGGACCTTGTCCCGCTCCTCTCCATTGGCCGGAGCATTGGGTTCATACCATGGCTCAAAAGCAGAAGGGAGGAGAGACCCTGTAGAATCTAGGAAAGCCATCCGGAGAATGCTGCCCTTCAACCTGACAAGAGTTCCTGTACAGAAAGGGTTGAGATATCAGAGTCAAACAAACTAACCTTCAATTAAAGGATTAGTTGATCCAAAAATGAAAATTTGCTGAAAATTTCAACCAAGATGTAGATGACTTTGTTTCTTCATCAGAACAGATTTAGAGAAATTTAGCATTACATCACTTTCTCACCAATGAATCCTCTGCAGTGAATGGGTGCCGTCAGAATGAGAGTTCAAACAGATGATAAAACCATCACAATAATCCACAAGTCCATAATTAAAGTGCTTTCACTTTAAACCTTTGCTTCTGGCCAAAATATGTATCCATAAACCATAACGCTTCCTCCAGAGAAAAGGTCATCTCATCTGAATCAGGAGAGAAATATCCACAGATCAAGAAGTGAAAACAGTTGTACACAAATAAGTCAATTGATTTTAATGTGAGAAGACAGACGATGGACTTCTTTTTTTACATTATTTTAGAATTATGCACTTGAATTTTGGCCAGAAGTGACGGTTAATTTATTACAAACACACAGCTTTTTGCTTTACAAGACATTAATTGATGGACTGGAGTTGTGTGATTACTTGTAGATTATTGTGAGGTTTTTATAAGCTGTCTGGAATCTCATTCTGACGGCACTCATTCACTGCAGAGCATCCACTGGTGAGCAAGTGATGTAATGCTAAATTTCTCCAAACCTGTTTCGATGAAGGAACAAACTCATCTACATCTTGGGCTCAGGCTGAGTACATTTTCAGTAATTTTTCATTTATTCCATTAATTTCATTTATTTTTCATATATTATTTTCATTTCATTTCCATTTAAACTTCTAATGTACTAACTTACCACAAGGGGAGACGATGACTGGTTGCAGAAGCCTCTGCTCTCCAGCAGGGGGCATGTTGAGGGAGATTGCCAAGACTGTTCCCAAGGACGTGCCAACCCACAGACTAGGTGTAAGTCCACCATCTGTTTTACGGTTGTACGTCTCACAGAAATAGAAAGATGTTACGGCCTCTCGTGCTTCCTTGTCAATACTGGTCACACTGGAGCTCCGTGAGCGGCTGAAGGAGTTGTCCCTGTTGTCTAGGGGTATGGAACCCCGTGGGGGACATACAGAGAGTAGGACAGTAGAGAGAAAAACACAAAAAAAGTAAAGCCCCCACTCTGAGATGACAACCAACAGATTAACAGATTGACAGATTACTTTTTCCATATCAGCCTCTTCATCTTGAGCAGAATTAAAATTTAAATAAATGTTCTGCCTTTGTGGTTTATGCACAAGTTAAAACACACAATATCCTTCAGTGGTGAGAAAATGACCTTTGATGTGGGAAATGAGGCAGTCTCTCCAGTGTGATGGAAATAAATGGTATTCCCAAGATTTGGATGACCAGGTGCCCTATTTTCCTGGAACACTTTCATATTTTAGACCCTTTTATCCGACCTCATTTATCTGAAAATTGGCCCTACTAGACCATCTTCTAAAATAAATCTGCATCTGGACATGTTAAAGGGGTCTGAACATGGGACTACTCTGGGAAAAGCTAGACGTCTGGTCATCCTATCCAAGATGCGTACGGTCTAGAAATTAACAACAAACAAATAAATAAAAATAATGAAAGAATGTGAGAGAACTAAATTTTAGTTTTCATTATTATGACATAATATCTTCCTCATTTAAACCCTACACTACCATTCAAAATTTCCAGATTTTCTAATGTTTGGGGGGGGGGGGGTCTTAAGCTCAACATGGCTCCATTTATTTGATCAAAAATATAGCAAAATCAGTTATATTGTGAAATACTGTTACAATTTTATATTTTAATAATTTTACATTTATTTATTTCTGTGATGGCAATGCTGAATTTTCAGCAGCTGTTATGCCATTCTTTAATGAGTTGCGGTCCAATTTTAAATTTGCCTCTTTTAATATAGTACGTAGAATAAAACTTCCATGAAAAGTCACGTGAGGATAATTACATTTGAAAAGAGACATGGTCATTGTATAATTGTATCGTCTACACAAACCATTTTGTGCTTGGACCCCAATTATGGTTATATTTCTTAATATTATCAAAGCTGAATAATGTTGTGCTGCTTTATATTTTTGTGAAAACTATCACTATAAATGTCATTTTTGATCAATTAAATGCATCCTTGATGAAAAAAAATAAATAAAATAAATTAATGATCCCAAACATTTGAACAATTGTATACATTTAAAAAGTTTCCTTATTCAAAACAATTAACTGATATCCTGTAGAAGTTTATATGATATGCGAGGGGAACATCTTTACAATCTTTTTTATGATCTTTACATCAAACTACTCATCTGATTTCCATTTCAAATCAGTGCAATTCCAGAAAAGTACTCCTTGAGGGAATTCCCTTAAAAACTCTCCTGCTGGAAAGTGATGACCGAACTGAATCTGATACTGAATTAATATACCAGCAAATGCTGACTTGTGTTGTTCAGGATAAGAGTTAGGAAGACTGACAGAGGACCATGACTACATGAAAGTGATGCAGTGGTTTTGGCCATGCTTACGTGTACCATATGGAAACACTCACAAGACTTTTGATAAACCAATTCAGTCATGACCCATATGTATGTCAGACCCACAATTCAATACAAAATTAAATCAGCTTCAGATGGATCTTTTCTGATAAACTGTATTTCATAACACGTTTCAATCCCAGAAACTCAGTATAAACTCTGAAAGTTCAGGAATTCTGAAGCCACCATAGTCTTGGGCTAACTGACATGTGATATTCAAATCTAATGAGCATGTGGACTCTCCAGTTTCTGATAATGTGCTGATGGACTCCACATTCAAAAGCTGTGTAGCATGAACACAAAGTCGAGGCTTACCCAAGTCTGGCTTTAGCTCAGTAGGCAAGCTTAATTTCCGTGACATCTTTGCTGGAAAAAAGAGAACACCTCTCTTTACAAACACATTGAAGCCTCAGTAAAAGCCATGCAATGCTTGAACTAGTTGTGCTGGAGAAAACACCAAGACAACATAGCTAAAAGGTTTTTTAATCATCCTGAGGGACACAAATACTTCAAACAGGACGAAGGAGACACTGCAATATTTTTCAGCGAGTCAGAGACAAACTGCATAATGCTGCATGCTGGACAAACAGTACTGGGATGTAAATGGGTGTAATTTGGTCACACAAAGCCCTGAAAGGAAAAGAATTAACATCAGAACAGACAAAACAATCATTCTCAGCAGCTCATGCCACAAGCATGCACCACATAGGAGAATCCAAACTAGACATTATGGCTTATATATGGATGAGTTTGTACATTTTGTATAATATACTGTATATACCCTTGCTGCAGAGGCATATGTTGACTTATCTATTATCTTTCACAAATAAATAAATAGCTGGCAGATGAACATGTGACCTCGTTTTGTCAGCAAAAAATATCTAAACATTCTAAAAACAAGATAAATTTACTGGAGAAACAAACTGAATAAGATCATTTTGTTTGTATTTTAATACTATTTTCCAATGTACATCACAGTTTTATATTTATTTTTATTTGATTTTCTTTTTTTACAATGTTTATGTTCATTGATTAACTGAATGGCAATTGAACTAAATGGTATATTTAATTATAGCACTATATAGATTTGATTATTTGTGTCTTATATAATATATCTTAAAATAAGTCTTAATATCTTAGACAGTTTTGCTTCTCAAATAAATGCATTTATTCCCTTTAAAGAGGTTAAGATATTTTAAGTGGACAAAATAATGATTTACAGTTGTTATTTTTTTTTTTGTTTGTTTTTTTGTTGCAGTGTAATGAGCTCAGCAGTCATCAAAAAAAGAAAAAAAATCATTAAGAAAGCAACAAAACAAAAACAGCCTTCACAGCTTTATATAAGAAGTCTATATAAGAACAACTAAAGAAAACTAAATGGTTAATTACCCAAAACTATATGTTTTGTTTCCTAATAATACCACTGCTGGTTGCAATCCATCTAAATAAATGTATTGTTCAAAATCCTGTGCAGAGATGTACTGACATAAAGAGACAGAAAGTACAGGAAGACGACAAACCGAAAACCTTCATTCCTACAGACAGACAATTGTAGGACTTAGCCATCGGTGTGGAAAAGAGAAACGCCTCAAGCAAATCACCACAAGCACATTTCACCATGTTACATGCGTGCTACATGAACGTAGCATGCAGTGGGAATTTCCGTCAGGGTTATTCAGGTAATTGTTTCTGAGGACAGCTGCTTCCTCTGTTTTGTTCATACATAGAGACAGAGACAGTGTGGCTGAACAAAACCAGTGGAACCTCTTCTACACCGTCATCCAACCTTACCTCCTCTCCCTCCTCCATTGAAGAATTGCTGATGGTTTGACATAAAGACTTTTTGGGAGGAAGTAAAGCATATGAGCAGTTAGAGATATTTTACGCTTTTTGGGAGCAACATACAGCGCAGGAGAACCATAACGTGTAAGATTACATATCGACCCGGGTTGTTTTGTTTGTTATGCATTTGGTTTGGCTTTCCGTGGCAGTTGCAATCATTCGTTCTGTATCTGCCCATGTCGAGGTGTTACTGCTAGTGTATGCTGCTATTTGCACAATAATTACAGAGACCTTCTGTCAATATTTGATCAAACCACTTGCTGAGAGAACGGCTTCAGAGGTCTGTGCTCCAACAGGAAATACATTCTCATTCTGCTCTGACCTTTCGGAGCAAATCTTATCTCTATTTTGAGATCTGCCCCGGTCTCCGAGTGTGAATGTCACGCTCTTTCTAGAAGGAGTTTTTTAGGTTGTATTCGGCTTATCATGCCACCTTCAGCTGCGCTAAATGAACTAAAGAAAGAGAATGCAAATGCTTTAAGATTAACTTGTCCTATCTGTGTTTTAACCTTGAATATTTTTGCATTTTATATTTGCATTCTATCCACAAAAACAATGCAAATTTGAATAATGATGGCTAAAAAATGTTCTTTTTTCCCAGCCCAGAGGAAGACGTGATATTATAGCAAAGGTTAAGAATCTGGAGGGGAAAAAAAGTATCCCTGGGAAAGTGTTATTTGCATAACATGAATCTAAAACATAAAAGTAAAACCTTTATGTGACACATCTTCGAATAAATATTTGGTTACACAATTCAGTGACAGTATCTGAAAGCAATCAATATCTCATTAACCACAGTCTAAAAGCACTCTCAACTAAGAGTGCTGTGTTTTACAGTGCATTGACAAGCTTTGGTTGTCTAGTAAATTTAGGTTTAATGTGTCCTTTTCGCCCACAAAGACAGCTGTGTCTTGCTCAGAGTCTAAGCAGCTGCTACTTTTTCAACTCTTTTGCACATATAATTTCAGAAACCACTTCCTAACAATTCATCCTGTGTTGTCTTTATGATTGCTGTGGATGTTTACTTTAGCAAATACTTTGAAACAGAGACAGTTTTGCTGAAGGGCACAATGGTGGTGCTCCTCAGGTCATGAATCACCCCTTCAGGGGTTTGAACCTATGACATGCTTCTAGCCCAGATGTTTAACCACTATTCTCCCATCAGGCGAAGGCAACTTGTCACAATGTCAGTCACCATTACCATTCATCACACTGCCAGCCTTCATCAGTCATCTGTGACCTTTGTGAACTTTTGTTCTCCTCCACAGACACATGCACAAAGTTTTAGGATGTTACGTAAGGTGTGCCCTGTTAACACTGCCAGAGATTTTCAGCAGAGGCTTGTTTAATACTGAGAGAATAACAAAATAAATCCACATGTGTGTTGATTAATTAGTAATGAATCACTCAAAAATCATTATGTACTCACCCTCATGTTGTTTTTCAGATCAGTCTAGTGTGTAAACATAATACAGGCTGGTTTTGTGAAATGGATCAATTAAGTTAATGAAAACTCATGAAGGGATGTCAAGATTTTCAGTAAATAATTTCAATGTTGGTTTGAGCCCCAGTCAAAACTACTGTAAGGCTTCAGAAGACCTGACATACACTACTGTTCAAAAGGTTAAAGGGTCAGTTTTAATATTTAAAAATATCTCAAATATTTTTTAAAAAGTATCAGCATGGCTGTATTTATTTGATAAAATAATAAAACAGTTTCACAATAATTTTGTGAAATACTGTTTACATTTAAATAACTGTTTTTTTATTTTAATATATTTAAAAATGCAATTATTGAGATTGCAAAGCTGAATTTTCAGGAGCCATTACTTCAGTCTTCAATGTCACATGACCCTTTAAAAATAATTCTAATATGCCTATTTGATGCTAAAGTAACATTTCTTATTATTGTCAGCTGAAAATAGAAATCTTTTGTAACAATGTAACTGTCACTTTTGATAAATTGAATGCATCCTTGCTGGAAAAAAGTATTGATTCTCACTGACCCCAAACTTTTGAACAGCAGTGTACAGTTGTAGTTATTTTCCAAGAAGAAATTTAGTCAATGCAGGTTTGAAACAACATGACAATGAATATATAATGACGGAATTTTCATTTTTAGGTGAACTATCCCTTTAGTCCTGAGCAGAGGAATTGGTTGAAATGCTAAAATGCCCCCCTGTGGAGCTCATAACATCTGTGTTTCAGCAAACTCCAGTGTCAGGACTAATCGGTATGATGGTGGCAGGAGGCAGTATGGATTGTATCATGCTCTGAGGGGTGTTTTACCTGAGGTGGGGGATTTGCAGCGATCCTCTGAGGTGGCTGAGCCCTCATTAATGTCACAAAGCCCTGTAGAGAGAAAAAGAAACATGATTGTCACACTATGGAAAACGTGTAAAGTGTGCTAGTATCAGCAACCTTGTGTAAAAGTAGTCTAAGATGTATTTTAGACAGTACAATTGCCTATACTCATTAGTGTGAGGTGCAGTGTGTAGCCTTTGCTCAGATCTTGGAGTTGAGATGCAGATGGGCAGACAGGAGCTGAACCCAGCTGCTCTGATCAGCACACTCCCTGTGCGCATATCCGACAGATCCCAGCCCCCCGCTAAATATCACTCATTACCCCTGAAACAAACACGCACATACACACCAGATAATCTAACAACCAATCCATTGCCAAGTCCCAGCAATCGTCTCTTCCTTACTAGCATGTGTTTAGCTGCAATTGTGCCATCCACCAGCAGGGGACACACTGCTGTATCCCCTCACTGCACAGCTGCATGTCCTGCCAATGGTGTGCTGTTCATATATATGTGCTTTGTCTATTATAGATGAAAACCATGTTTGTGTGCATATCAGACCTCCAGAAGGCTGTCGGCTCTTGCGGGGAGATCGCAGTTGTCTCTGATACGGATCATTAGAGCCGTACAATTCCACAGTTCCCAGATTCAACAGAACAGTCTTCTGTAAGTAATCCACTACTGCCAGACCATTGCTATTGCCAAACACCACCCTATGTTACACACAAACATAAAAGACAGCAAGTGATTTTGTCCTCAAATTCGAAGGATTTTGCTTTATGCTGGTTTAGGATTTTGGTTTATGCTGCTATAGTGATTATTTAATCAAGTTAATATATTTTACACACACAATCATTTATAATTTATACACACATTCAAAAGTTTGATGCATTAAAAGATGCATTAAAATGATCAAAAGTGACAGTAAAGACATTTTATTCTAATCCACTTTTAACCATTACTTTCTATTTTGAATTCTGTTCTTCAAAGTGAATCCTGAGAAAAAAAAAATGGTTTATACTGGTATGGTAATACTTTAATAATAAGCAAAAATTGCACGAGTGCCAAATCAGCATATTATTAGAATGATTTCTGAACAATCGTGTGACACTGAAGATTGGAGTAACCGTGATGCTAAAAATTCAGCATCACAGCAATTATTTTGTTTTTAAAGAGTTATTTTTTGTAATACTATTTCACATTATTATTAACTGTATTTTTGATCAGATGAATGCACAGATGGTAAGCATTAGCAACTTCCTTCAAAAACGTTACAAAATACAGACCCCAAACTTTGAAGGATTGTGTAAGCCAAGTTTTATAAAGCCTTACTATAATTTTGTGTGAGGAACAAACCAACACAGGTGTCGTTATTCATTGAAAATCTTGATATATATTTAAATTTATGTTAAGATTTTAAAATATTTTTAATATAACAAAAGAACAAAGCAAATATTGTCCTTTCATAAACTTTTCCGACAGTCTGCAGCATTTGCTGAACCACCTGACAAAACAATATAAAACAAGTCTTCAAATCTTCAGGTAACTCACAAGCCATAGCTGGAGTTGATGGCCAAGCTGCTGATCTGCTGGGGCGGCTCTCCACTGACCCACACCAGCTGTACCACCAGCTCCACCTGATACCCTGGAGACTGCTTCAGAGGACTGCTGCGCACCCTGAGGGAATGACAGAGAGAGGACATGGGTTATTCATAGTCCCTGCCAAAAAAAAAAGTACAACATTTACTCTATAATGACACATATAATACTTACTGAGGATGGGAATGAGTACCCAAGCACTTGAAAGTGTCATGATTAATCATAAAAACTAGCAAAATCTAGTAACAGCTATACAAAGATGTGCCAAAAAGGGGCCTCACAGTGCATGGTGATTTGTCAGACAACCATTTGCGTCAATACTGTGAACACTAACTTTCAGTCAGAGGCAAATACATCCCTCAACGCTCTCTTTGGAAACAGCCAGACAGGGCGCAGCTAAATGGAACAGAACAGAAGTCCTGAAATGTGTTTGTAAAAGCTAAGAACTATTTTTAACTTGACACTTAAATTTTGTGCATATTATCTGTTGGGTTCTCACAAATCAAATGAACTGATCATGTGAACTCCTTTCTAAAGACAATTAGATGTTTTTCAATCCAATTGAAACATAAGATGCTCTTTGGATCATTTTCAAATCATGCTTGATCACTTGGTCATCAGGCTTTTACACAAATTAGTGGAGTTAATATGGGCCGAGTGCTGCTGTCAAAGCAAAAGGGCAACATACCAAATACTAAAAATACTTAACTCTCAGAAGTAAAGGTACAAAAGCTGTCACTGGGGCAGTACCTTTTCAAAAGGTACATGTTTGTACCTAAAGGGTCCATTTTGGTACCTTAAAGGTACATTTTAGTACTTAAAGTGTACATATCAGAACCTAATAGGAACAAAAGTGTACCTTCTTAAAAGGTGACGGCTTTTGTACCTTTATTTCTGAGAGTGTAAAAAATAAGCATTTTTTAAACATCAAATAAACATCAAAATGTTCTGCCAATAATATAATTTGCATTGAAAAAAAATGTCTAAATTAAAAAAAAAAGTCATATAGAGGCATTTACATGAGTAGCCTCAGACTTTTGAATTCCCTGTTATGTGTATTAAAATACAACTTGCAAAGCAGAATTACTTTAGGCAGGGTATGTTGTCTCGGATCCCATCTGACGAGTTGCTGCTAGTGGAGGTGTGTGTCTGAGGGGCAGCGGTTTGTGGACTGGGGGAGGTGCTTGGTGTGGGAGGAGCTGGTGTCTGATCTCCTCCCCCTTCTGGAGACTCCAGATCATTCAGCTCATACTGTAACCTGACCTCCAATAACTGTAAAACACACACACATGTACACAGGTAACTGACACTATTGTGCTTGAGAACAGATGTTTATGATTCAGCTAAACACACTGAGTTAATTGATCCCCATTGGTGTGTCTCTATTCTTAATATGAGACACACTAATTGGTGTGCGTGTCTCTTCCAAGTGAGTGTTTATAATGTGTGTGAGAGTCACGGGACTGAAGGTGCTAATAGGCTTAATTTGCCCTCATTATACCGAAGTGTAAATGTTCAGTCAGCAGACGATGGTAACACTAATGGTTTTCCCACATTTGCGCTGAGCATGCGCCTCTGTTAACCAATGAGATTCGTTCCTGTGCCTGAAATTCACGTGTCCCCAATATGACAGTATTCGAACATTTGATTCATTATTATCCTGTTTTATGATTCATGTATTAATATGTAAATAAGTTGCGTCGTTTAAGCATTAATAAAGCACTATTGCTTAATTGCTTCAGTCTACCACATTATATATTTTCCCACAATAAATCATATGGAAATTCTAATTATTCACAGATATATTTTCTAATAGCATTATCATAAGCGCTCATTTATTTATGGGTCATGGAAGCATCAGTATGCAAATGTACCGGCTTGCAAAAAAACACTGAGAGGGCAAAATGAATGCAGTATGAATTATTCAAGCTCTATATACAGCTAGATGTGGTGAACATTAATTAAAACGGCTTTGAAAGGCTTAGGGATTTAGTTAAGCATCTGAGTAACAACTGTTCCTCGGATATCCTTAGTTGGCTCTGTAGACGGCACATACACGTACAAATGCCACAAAAACATTCAAGTCACTGAACAACATCCATTTAATGAACAGATTTTATATTATTATTAACGTTATGAGTCATGGCAGTTGTCAGGAAACTAAAATAACTCGAGACGGGGAATAAGAGAGAGAGACTGAGAGTGTCTATAAGGGCAGCATTACTCATTACACTCCAGAAAACAACGTTTTTTTAAGACAAAAGCACCTCAATAAAAAAAAAAAATTAAAATCTTGCATAATTCTTACGAAATAATTCTAACATTAAAATGTATGAACAACATATTTTTACCTGCACAACCTCTGTGGTGATTTCTTGTTTGCTGAACCTGTATATGATGACATGTGCAGAAACACCAGCCACACAAAGCATGCGGCTCTCGGGACACCAAGACATCAACTGAATGGCGAATGGGTCCTCATCCACAATCTCTGTGTTGGGTTTCTCCTCCTTACAGCGTGCCTTCTCAAACACCTTAGCTGTCTTCAGCTTGTACAGGACCTGGAGCATTACTGAACACATGGCAAGTGGAATTCATAGAAAAAAGTTAGAGATAATTGTAGTCAACCAGTCATTAACACAAAATTAGAGATTTTTGTCATATTGTCATCTAACATCACTATAATGTTAATAAAGTTAATCTTTAAAAACATTAAATTGCTTTAAAAACATTGTTAAAATGTAGTCTTATGCAAATCTCTAAATAAATATCATTTTTTTCATACTGTACATTATAATGTTGTGATGTCTAAATTCACCTGGGTCATTTAATATTGTTTTTTATTTTGTTGCGATGTTCAAAAGTTTGGCATTTGATTTTTAATTTATACAGTACATTTAATAACGGCAATTTATTGTTGATCAGCCAAGAGCAAGAAAAATAATTACTGTCTTATTGGTTTCAGACAGAACTTTAATACTGATGCATCCTTATGTTCTATTAATTTGAAGAGGTTTATTTTGCATATTCATGTTGCATATTACCAGCTTACTGTACATTATCTGTTTTATTACACAACTACTTCTCATATCAATAAATTAATGAATAAATGAATAAAAGGACACAAACAAATTTTAACTTAAATTATTTTTAGACAGAAATCTAACACACTTTAACAGGTAATAGGTTGCTTTGGACAATAAAAAAAAGACCACAAAATGCTGTGAATAAACAAATCAGAATCTAGCATTCTAAACAACAAAGTCATATAACTTCTAGAGTTGTACAATTAATGTTTTAGAGGATTAAATGAATGATGGGAAGTGTTTCAATGCTATCAAATGCATATATGTGTTTTTGTCCAATTTTTGAGGGCCTCTAATCCACTGACTCCAATTGTTCAGTTCAGCCAAAGCAAAAAAATATTAAATGGCATAAGATTAGCCACTCTGTCTTAGCAGGATTAAAAAGTCATGTCTAATTGGCTTTATATTTCATTGGTGAACAAAATGAGGGCCACTTTGGTTTTAAATTATCTTCTACCACTAAGAAAACTAATTTGAATGTTAAACATGCACTTGTGTGAGGGGTTTGCAACTTTGTGGTATTTTTAATATTGCAATGTCCTTTAGCACCTACAGGAGGTACAGGAACAGTGGAAACTGTAGTCTGCAAAGCTCACAGTTTAAGCAAGGTCAAATGGCATGTACAGGTAACACTCTCACCACGCTGGTCTCTCTCAGCGGTGCACAAGGTAAGAAAAAGCCTGTGGGATCTGGGGAGTTTTTTGTGTGAGACATTATAAGGTCAGTCTCCAGTGGGGTCATAAATCATGGAAAATTGCCTTATTGTTAAGGTAAATTATGTCTGAAGTCAAGTTATACTCCAACAGTGGTCAGCAGAATCCAGTTATTAAGTGTTAGTCAAATGTGATTGTAACTGTAGCCAAGTCCCTTTACACCAACTCTTATCTACCTGAATGGGGAATATCATAACCTCAAAAAACTGCTTTACCAAACTCACATTCAAATAACGTATTTCAAATTGGCAATAACATCTGACATAAACTGACCCAGAAATGCTGTTCTCAAATTGCTCAAACTGAGTGAAAAAAAGCATGTATTTTGAGTTGGTAAAGCCAATGGGCACGTGCAGTCAGGAAACTGACTCTCTATACGCACCAGAGCTTCAGTTTTGCCCAACTGGCTCCACCTGACTAATTCCTCTATGTTGCGTGTTTGCACTTCCCATTCACAGTAATATGATTGAAATATTTTGGTCTACCGTCTTTGCAGTTGCCAAAATAGCAGTGCATGTGACTAGCAATACCAAGGTCATGGGTTCATGTCCGAAGGATGACAAAAATCTGATATAAAACTTTTGTTTTTAGATAAATGCTTCTGCCGAGTTCAATATGAAATGCAAATGTGTTTGAAGCAAGTTTATGAGCTTTGAAAAACTATTATACCGCACACATTGTGGTAAATGGAACTATTATACCGCACACAAGTGGTAAATGGGGTGAATGTGAAGTCAGAAAGACTCGGTACTTACTTGCTGAAGCATCCCAGAACTTCACTGAACCATCTGCATGCCTGCAAGAAGAGCAGAGAATCTTTTATTTCAACTGTCTCATACATTTTTTTTATACACAAACCCACATAAACTCACTGTCACTTTCCCATTACCACATGTATTCAAACAAACCACTGAGGTAAGCTAAGTTTCTATGTCAGATAAAAGCTAGTCTAGAGATGAGAGGAAGTGCTCTTCCCACTGCTGTCAAACCCACTAAAAAAGCGAAAAAAGCTTCTGTCATCCCATGGGCGGTACATCAGAAAATGCATACTTTTTTTGTCATACTTCCCTTTCGCTACCGTCTTGTCCTGCTCATTACTCTCTCTTCTGCACTCCTCCTCCTTTCTTCTTATACCCTGCCTTCTTCTTTTACTCCATTTAAGGTTTTTTTTTGCAATTTCTGCCATTTCAGCAGAACTACGAATGGCAAGAGAGAACAGAGCATACACACACATTCACTTGCCTCACACACAAGTGCACACTGCTCTTACCCAGTTATTATTATTTCAGGGTAGCTTTGTGTGCCCAAGCCCCAGTTTCCACCCACTGATAGGCCATTCCTGTGATGAACAACAGAACCACACATAAAAGCACTTTAATCCATGAAACTAACCACATAAATCCAACATTTCTCGACATATGAGAATAGAGGAAATTTAGTAGATATTGCCCTAAAGCATGTGAGCATTCCTGGGAAACTTAATAAAACGAAATCTGCCAATTTGTAAGTTTTAGTAAGCGTACTCTTAATATAATGACTGTGGCTTGCACTGGCAGCCACAAAACATTTCTGCAACGTGGGTGGAACCTTTATTAAATGGCTGGCGAGACTCTATAGGAAAGCATTTCCTCACGAGGCGTGGAAGCTGAAGCAGTTTATTCAAAGGTATTCAGAAGTGCTGTGATTCAAAGTGGGCCGTCTGAGTTAACCTGCTCCCTGTGGGAGACAGACCCACAACTTACACACCGCACTCCAGTCTTGGCTGAGAGGTCATGATTTCTTTCATACCCATAAATACGCCTGCCTTTGTCTCTGACCCACACAGTCTGAGGACACAATGTGCTGCACGGCAGGGGCCTGAAGTCACGCAGGCATAGGGCAACGGGGGGATTCACGAGGGACTGTAATCTAGTCACTCAAAAGCCAAGGTGCATGTGTGTAGGCAGGACGTTTTGATTTTAAAAGACATCATTAACCGATTAGCACCTTTAAAATGAGTGTGCGCATGCTGTTGTACCTTTTTGCTGTAGCCCTGTCGTTTCTGGCGAGACCCAACAGAGTAAAGTGCAGGTATGAGGTCCACAGGACAATCGGCTAAGTACTCACAACATGTCACAGGAGACTCGTGAATCATCATGGGATACGGATTTTTCAAAGATAGGGTACTGAAAAACATCAGAGTTTAAAAAATAAGATTGATACTGTGGTGGAAAAGGGATGGTGTCAAACATGTTTGACACAAATATGATGCAAATGCTGTGGGTGATACATACCCATTTTGTGCAAGGTCAATAACAACTAAATCCTTTTCGAGGAGGACCACTACAGCATATGGTTCCTGAAAATCTGCAGAGAAATGAAAACAGGATGGGTAAAATCATGAATAAATCGCTACATGTTTGAGTAATTTTTTAATATATGCACATATTTTTTACAAATACCATTCACGGCTATTTATTTTTTTAAAGAAATTAATACTTTGATTTGGCAAGGGGAAATTAAATTGACCAAAAGTGACAGTAAAAACATTTATGTTACCCAAAAATTTCTATTTTAAATAAATGCTGCTCTTTTTGAATTTTATATTTATCAAAGAATCCTAAACAACAGTTTTCAAAACTGATAATAATAAGATATGTTTCTTTAGCACCAAATCAGCATACTAGACTGATTTATGCCTGGAGTAAAATTTAGCTTTTACATCACAGGAATAAACTGCAAATTAAAATATAATATAATACAAAACAGTTATTTCAAAATTATAATGTTATTTCACAGTACTGTTTTTCATCAAATAAATGCAGCCTTGGTGAAAATAAGACTTGGTAGTATATGAACGAGAGATGTAAATGGCACCCATTCTGGCACGAACTTATAATAAAGTATGCATCATATTTAAGTGGCCTGATCCATTGAAGTTATGACTAGAGACGTCACTGCATAAGTTTGAACCTCCTAACTGTCTCAATAATGAGTCAGAACCAAAGACGTCTCACTTCAAATATAGCTTAATCAACATACAGAGCCAGGCACTGTTATGCAAGCAGCACAGTAAACACTGTTCCCATTTCTTCTGTATTCTTCACTGCCTCTCAGTTTGGCTTAATGCAAATTCTAAACAAAACGGTTAAGCCTTTTATAAAAATATAGGAACACAGATGCTTTGTTTAGGTAAGAATCAACTGCATGATTATCTGTAAAAGCAAGGTGAATCACAAGAAATAAAATGTTTTTAATCCAGTACCATGCACAAGGTAAAGTATGTGATATGATCAGGGTGTTATGTAAGGGATAAAGTACAGTCATTACCTCAAAATAAACACCAACTCAAATCATGGTGACTAAAATATTGATCTGAGTTGAACTTAATTTATCTTACTCAGCTTTTCACTAAGAAAAAAAGTCCATAACATAGAAAACAGTGTGCTTATTGTCACTTCTTTATTTTAAATGTTATGCATACTTGCATAATAAATGTATTAATTTCTTTCAAAAAAGAAAAAGAAAAAAACTTGTCTTGAACAACTCACGTTTTCCTCTATTTCGTATTTATATCAGTAATGTTCAAAAGCACTGCTGAAATTTAGCTCAAAAGACATTTTAGGGGAAAAAAAAAAGTTTGAGTATGGCCAATCAGAGCATCAAGTATTTCAAAGAACTCATAATAAGTATATTTAATGTTCTCTTTTTCACAGCAGCACATTATTGACAGACTATTAACAAACTATCAGCCTTTGCTACAGCTGCCTGCAGAGAGAAAAGAAAACACTTACTATTCAGAAATAGCCACCAAAGTGATAAATTATTCAAATGGCTACGGCAATAATAAACTAATGCAGTCACAGAACTGGATGTTATGAATAGAGGGAGCTTTAAAAAAAAAAAAAGTGATGTAAAATGTAATTACTAGGCAGCAGTTCCACTGGGAGAGCCCAAGCTCATCTACAAAGAACATGAAAGAATAGAAGAACCCAACAAAACAAAGGTTTAAATGTCAGCAAAAAATGAAAAGAGAGGAACTGGCATGAGATAAAAAGACTGAGAACTTATTCCAACAATATTGGACAGAGCAGGTGCTGTTAATGAGTAAATCGGCCTACATACCATTAGGATATGGCGTTTCACACAGGGTGAGGAAATCTACAATGGGATAATCCATCTCCAGTACTGCCGTGCTCTTTCCATGCATTACTGTCAAGCATGGCCGTCGACCAACAGTGTCATATGACAAACCACCAGAGAAGATCATAAACGGATCCCTGTTCAGAACACAAACATATACCGTACAGTGAGATAAGTCAAAAGTTGGAAAGTTTGTGCTTGTATTTTTTCCTCAAATTAGATTATTTGCATAATAATCTGAGTGAGAAGCTGAAATGAATGTCTTTTAGAATGCCTTTTCCTTTAACATAAGAAGCACTTGAGCTCCACAAGTTTGTTTATTTGGTTGTAACCTAGAAATCCTGCAGAATCTTAAGTACTTGTTATTTATTTTACATTGTAACTTTTTATTTACTTCCAGGTTTAAATGAGCTTGAAATTAATTTTTTAATTCCATATTTCAATGTGGTCTCAGACTTTTGGACTCCACATTTATTTAAAAACAACATTTCGCTAGAAAAGTTTAACTTATGCTTGTTTAGCAGCTTGACCAGCAAAACCAGCCTGGACCACCATTCATGATGGTCTAAGATGGCCAGGAGAAACAAAAATGTATTGCTGCATATGTGCACTTACCCTGCTCGCGTGGTCTTGTACTCTACTTTAAGAATGGGTTTGCAAGGCTCTGGCTTTTTTCCATCTTTAGGCTGCTTTCCTGAAACAGAGCCAGAAAAAGAGGTTAGAAATCACTCGGGATAAGTCTGATTCTGGCCCAAACAGTACACTTGGTGTGGACTTAAAAGACTAAAGACTAAAGACCCCATTAAATCATCTGACGAGCATAAAGCCATTCACATACTTCCAATTGAAACAGGAAGTTTTCTAAACAGTGTTCTGTTCATTTTAGGGGTGTATTAGCAAACAGGTTTCATATCCAATAGAGTAAAGCCACAGAACTTCCTGTACATTTTCAAAACTTAAAAGACTAAAGTTGTCATTTGGCATTTTAGGAGGAGACTTTACAGCCAACATTCTATCAAGAATTATGTCACCAAAGAGTAGACGGCTGCAGAGGCTGAAGGTGTTATTTGGAAAAGAGCCTCTCTCTCCCACAGACAGGAAGTGTGTCACAGAAGAACTACATAAGTACTTTCATAACAAACAGAAATGTTCACTATGAAACATATTGATTAATGTAATTTTTTTCTCCTCCAAAGCAGTTTATTAAACGACCATCCTTAAAATGGTAACTTTTTCCAAAAAATCTTTGAACTGAAAAGGGTGATTCCAAGATTTCGTTCTTTAGTTGAGCTCAGATGAATATTTTTGCCTTATGAGCAAATAGCTCAAATACTGCATTTAAAATAATTAATAAATAAATTTAAAGAATTGTGCTGCTTTTTATATATTTAAATACACATAAATTAAAATAAGAAAAACTGCATCTGCTTGAAAGAGAAAAATGGAGCAGATTAGTCTAAGATTTTTAATGTGACTAAGATAAAAGACAATGGGGCTAATTCCTCCCTAAACAGACCCTACTAATGCCTATGGATTGAAAATACCAAAATTCTGACAATATTTTACGGCTTTTCCCAATTAGTTTCTAAATCTGGCTGTCTGATGTTCTCCTCTCATGGGGTTCTTGTATCAAGAGCGGACCGTAATGGAGTATCTTCTATAGAGCAGGCAAGGCCGTGCACCAAAAGGAAGTGCATGACCTCACCTCACTCATCACTAAAGACCACAACACAGGCAGTCTCCATGTAGGAGCAAAATGAAAATTAAAATTAAAGCTTCACCTTGAAATGGAAATCAGGGAAGGGGAGGTGATTGTTTTAAGCTGCTTTGTGAAGGAGGGGAGGAAAAATCAAATGACAATCCTGAATTAATAAGTCTTTGAAAGAGGTGATACAACCTTTTGAAATAGACACAAGAGCAATTAATTTCGCAACCCATATCCTGACAAAATATGAATTTGAAGAAAATGAGTTTGTGTGTTTGTGGCAGAAAATGTGATGGATAAATATGAGTTTGGCGTGATTGTCTGTGCGGGCTTGGCTGGGGACTTTATATTCCATATGGTCAGGGTGCCGTCTGAGTGACTGCAGATAAACTGCTTCCCCTCGTGGTGCCAGGCCACCGAATGGATCGCCTGTGAATTAGAATGACAGTTCAAGACAGGAAAAAGAGCAGGAAACAAAGGTTAGCAATGCTTGCATGGGGAGAGGCAACTCAATGGGAGATTTCCTAATAGTAACTCACACCGGTAATGCCCAAGAACATGACCCAGGGGTATACGTCAGGTCTACCCAGGTTGAATCAAGAGGCATGCTGGGATAAGTGATATAAAGAAAGACTGTCTTTCTGGTGTTGAGCATCAATAAGGTTGCTACAAATAGTGAAGCTAGTAGGTCTGTTATACACAATCTGCATCTGTGGCTTTGGTGCAACAACAACAGTAGGATTGCAGCATGCTTTTTAAACCGTCAGGGTTTTTGTTGCAGCTTTATCCAGAAAACATGAGGAGGGGAGTCACATTTACACCCAAGTGTTATTTAATTTTTTAAAAGTAGCTGATTTTAAAATAATGTTGCTAAGCTATTTTATTGATTAAGTAGAGTTGATAAAATCTAGAATGTTACATATCCTCTGGCAATATTTCTGGAATCACATCATATTTTCTGCCAGCTATTTACAATCAGAACTAGTGTTTTGTTTTTTGTTTGTTGTTTTTTTAATAGAACAGTTTTTAGCTTAACTAGCTACATTATTTAATAACTTTGATATACACTACCAATCTAAAGGCTGGGGTCTGTAATGTTTTTTTTAAGTCGAGGCTACATTTATTTGATTACAAATTAAGTAAAAACAGTAATATTGTGAAATGTTATTACAGTTTACTTTTTTTTCTATTTTGATATTTATTATTGATATTTTACTGATATTTGTGATGGCAAAGCTGAACTTGTAGCAGCCATTCCTCCAGTCTTAAGTGTCACATAATCCTTCAAAAATCATATTATGCTTATTTGGTGCTCAAAAACACTTTATATTATTATCAGTGTGTTGAAAATAGTTGTGAGGCTTAATATCGTGTGATGTTTTGAATTTTTCAGGATTTCTTGATGAATAGAAAGTTTGAAAAAACACCATTTATTGAAAATTTTGGAACATATATACAGTATTGGAGCATAACATATTGGAACATATATTAACCTTTCCATAATTCCTTTGTTGCACATCAGTAGCTTTGTTTCTTATATAGCTTTGTTTTGTACTGTTGTTGTATTGACTGAAGGCTTTGGCAATACTATGGGGAAAACAGTCAGGCCAATATAGCACAATGAATAGAACAGAATTGAATCAAGGGGAAGAGAAAGAGAGAGAATGCACAGCATGAGACTGATGTATCGAGAGAAAAGGGAGCCAGTGAAAGCACAAAGAAGGCTGAAAGAGAGTTCTCATTATTTTCTAATTAAGCGCAGTCTCCTCTTGTTTAGCATAATGATGGCGGCTCTATCTCTGTCTCCAGCAGACAGTGGGGACGAACCTCAGCAGACCTAACTAATCAATGAACCGAGTGCAACATCATTACAGGAGCATCCAGAGAGGAGGAGCCAGATGAACAGACGCACCCACACACACAAAAATATGCTGAAGCACAACTACATTCACAACACCCCACTACGATTAGGAAGGATTATATTGCTTGCATAATATATGTTCTGAAGGTACAGAACAAATGGCTGTGGAACACAATTATTCAGCATAAATGTGTTTTACTAAACAAATGACATCCAATGAAGCTTGAAGCAAACTATTCAGAATTGCATTACATACATTTACATTTCTGCAGAATATAGTATACGCCAGAATGTAATTTTTTTTTGAATGCATGATTACCTGAAGGGGCTAATACATTTGCCAAAACATGCAACAGAATATGGCATGGAATACTCTATCCCATTAAGGAATGCACTTGACCAGAACTTCCTGATGAATAAACGGCAAGTATCTTAAGATTGTCCATGATTTTTTTCAATATTTGACCAGACTATTATGATTTATAACAAGAATCAGATAAAAATGCAAACTAACCCATTTTATTATGCAAAAACTGAGTAGCACTTGTGGAAAATGTGCATGCAGACAAGTGGGAATAATACTTATTTTTAATAATGTCTCATACATTAAAAAAAAATCAAATATAGACACCCATATTCAGATTAGTGATTGATCAGTATACAGTTCCTTTTTTTTAATTACTATCATTATCTTTAGTGATACTTCAGTGGCTGATTCCTAAAATTCATAAATGTGAAGGATAGGCCTAACAAATAGATTTCTAGATTACATTATAGACCTTGTTGGTTTTATCCTTGCATACCCTGCAGTACACTAGTATTCCATAGTTTCTGACTTGTAATTATACCATACAGTGACAAGGACATGTAGGATAACTGTATGCATGTGTGTGTGTATGTCAGCTTGAGAAAGGTCTGAAGGATAAGCCACCTGCCTTATTAACAACACCTTAAAGATACCAGGACCTCTAGCTCCCCTCTACTCTATCCTCTATATGTTTCTCTCTCTTCGTCACACTCTTGGAGATACCCACAGAGACAGGGAACCGTGACATTGTCATACCTCTGACACATGCACGCACACAGAGGCCCAATTAGAGCTAAAGAGGTCTGCTAGCTTTACTGCAGGCAGCCACATCCCGCCTCTTCAGTCCAAAAATATTGCTGCCACTGCCCTCACACACACAAAACACATCATTCCTGCAGTGAACGTCAAGCCATCCGGAACAAGGTCAGCTGGCCATCTTCTCCAAAAAAGACTACTGTAGATGTGCATACATATAAAAAAAGCATATGTTAATTACAGCAAGTGCTTGTTATCAATATTACTGTTGCTCATATTTACAGGTTAGGGAGTTGAACAATCCATTTTGTTCCACATCCACTATCACTTTTCGAAGTGATGGAGAATAAAATGGTCAGGAAGGTAAGATAAAAAAAAATCCCGGCTCGAGGACCTTTCCTGATCCCACCCCCTCTCTTTCTCCCACTTCGCTTCCTGCCTGCTCTACACTGTCCTATCTTTATAAAGACAAAAAAAATGCCCAAAAGAATTACCTTTAGGAGATCAATACAGGTGGAGCTGGGGAAGGTGAAGGGTTTCTGCAAGCACTCTGCAAACTGCTACAGAAAACACTGGTCGAGTATTTGAATATTAAGCAGCAAGCTCATTGGCTGTTAATTCAACAGAAACCAATCAGCTGCACCATGTAGGTATATGTGAATACTGGTAGATTGGGCAGATTGAGGCCAATGTAGATCTGTTTTTATGACAGAACTTTGTATAGATGCTAGGAAAAATGTAGTTTATTATTTATATCTCACTCTATATCGCACACAAAAATGATTAAATGAAAGAGGAGAAGGGGAGGGAAAAAGAAGGTGGAGAAAGCAAGATTATTAAAATCTCTATTAAACAGAAACTGCTTATCCATACAGTATGTCCTTTATGCTGCTTGCACTGATCCTTTCCTTATCCTTATTTTCAGCATTTCCATCCATCTATAACAGCATAGCTCCTTACCGCCTCAGTGCTAATTCTGCTGCTCACTGCACCTCAGTGACCCCTTCAGCACTAATAGCTTCCCATGATCTGATATGATGTTAATTCTGCTGTCTATTGCACTTCTGTGACCCCTTCAAACATAAAAAGGTTCCCAGGCAACATCTGCATAACTAAAGACAGTCTGATCAACCTGTCTGAGCCGTTTCCTGGTCTCTACTTCAAAATTATAAACAGTAAGGCAATATGGGGGGGGTCTGATGGACAATAGGGTTTCATGGTACGAGCGTGACTCTGTGCTGAGCCAAAATGACACCTTGCTACCCCTATGGAGCAGTGAATTGTAGGACATTTATCTCTGCTGTACTAATCAATCAAGTTAAATGAAGGCAGGAATAAATCAGACATCCAGCCAGGCACAGTCATTCATCAGGGTACAGATGAGTTGTCCTCTGAGAAATTAACTCTCACTCTCACACACAACACACGTATACGCTAACACACCAATGAGGGAGTTACAATAAGAGATGGGTTTGACATGTGCATGTGTGTGTGTGTGTATGTGCATGTCTGGGGGAAAAAGTGTCAGTTTTAATTCCTTCGCACTTTGCTTTGGGCACATCATGCTCATCATAATAACTAATGTAAGCTGGCTGCCACTGTTGACAAAAGCCATCGAACCAACTTAAACTGAAGTGGCAGATTAACTATGTTCTATGGGGGCTTTTCAGATGCATGTTAATAATTTCCAGGACATTCAGACAAAAAGACTATTTCTGGAAAAATAATAATAAATAAATAAATAACATTTAAGCTGAAATGAATTGTTCAAAACCAATTCAAGAGATATTTGGCCAATAAATTGATGAATAAATTCAGAGGCATAGCACAGCTGAAAGGTGACATTCCTCAAATTTCCAAGTTCATACACTTTTCGGGATATTATTATTGTAATGGAGTTTATTTGTAAAATGAAAGTGGTACTTTCACTCAGCAGTGATGCTTTTTACTGACCAAGAGAGACAGTACATTTGTAAAATTATATAATGTTACATAAGATTTATATTTTAAAAAAATGTTGTTCTTTTGAACTTTCTATTCACCATGGAATTTTTTGTATTTTTTATTATTTGAAAATATTTTAAATTGTTAATTTGTCTTAATAATTATTGGATAATTATTATATTAAAAAGTCTTTGAGAAAATTATAATATTTAAAGAAGTTTGTTTTCAATCAATCTATGAATCAATAAATGATGTTGTATAAATGAATGGCTTTAAGAACAACACCCAGTAAGAACAGTAGACTGAACAAACATGCAAACTGTAATCCTCCTATAGCTAGTGCTCACTTTGCTGTTCAGTAAATAAGTTGGGGGAATATTAATGAGTCTTGAGTTTGTGTCCCTCCACTTTTCAGAACATTCCTGAAGAAGACACCAATATGAATGAATGGTTGAGAATAGGAAGAACTTACAGCAGCATCTAAAGTACACACTGCCACTTATTCTTCTCATATACCAATGTTCCTTTGATGCTGTAGCACCAAGCTGAACAGACTATGTGCCTACTTAGAGATCTAATCAGTCTCCTCTATTAAAATCAAACATCTCATGAATATTTGTGCAACGCATTTCCACATTTGTGCCACTGCAGGCGACAGGAGCCTGGAATACAACATTGTGTGACAATACATACCTCATCATAAGTGTACCGGTAGTCAGCTCTCTTTGATTTCAAATCCCACAGCACTACGATCCCAGACTCAAATCCTATTATGAGCTGAAAGAAGAAGAAAGATGTGGGGGGAACAAGAAAAGAAGGAAAATATGCTGTGAGGCTGCTGAACCTGACCTGTAAACTGATGAGAGTTCATGGAGGTGGTGACGTAAATCTGAAAGTAAATGATGCGTTTCGTCAAATAAAACATTAAATAGCTGTTTGAGAAAATTCAAGTCCTTTTTCTGATTGTTAATCCAAAACAAACCTTCATTCTCCAACAAAATCAATGAATCAGACAAAACATTCTGCTCAAAACGTGGAAGAAATGTGCAAGTTATCACCATAATTCAACTCTACCTTTATTATGAAAGAAATGGCTCACCAGAAAATGAAAACTCTCTCATGTAATTTCAAACCTGTCTTTTTCTGTGAATTTTCTTTCTTTCAGACTTAAATTTGATCCTGTACTGCACAAAGTTACTGTATGACTTTTAAGATGCTTTAAGGTGCTTTTTTAAGCTCTATAACTTCAGTCCTGAGTTGTAAATGTATAAGAATGAGTGGTCAGGAAATAAGTAAAAATTACGTTTCCTGTCATCTGAGTTCAAAACCTCTTTGTCTTTTAAAGATTCAGTGATAGTATATCAATTGATAAACTGTCAGAGTTCTGTCAGCCAAGAGGGAGGGACATTGTGTCTAAGGACTTGAAGACCCATTAAGAACTGAGTGGACCTGTTATGGATCGATGCCCCGTTCAGGGGCAGAAGTGAGAGGGAGAGAGAGAGACTGGATCGTCACTGTAAAGGCGCCTATGAGGAGCTCTCAGCTGCCAGAGTAAGAGACAGACAGTTTGTCATCCATAAAAACGCAAAACCCCAGCAGGTGTGTGCCAGTCTCCCTGCTCCCCTCTGACTGTGCGCTGGCAATTAGCGAAGGTAAAATGAATTTCTAAAAAGATGTATTTGGAAGAAGCTGGAGCATTTGTTCATCTCCTTCATATCTCCTCGATCATTTGTTTTCAAAAACAACATAATTTGCTAACAAGCTGTATGAGATTAGACCCAATTACTGAACTGTGCTGCACTGTAGGAAAGAAATGTCTTAGGAGTTCAGAATGGAAAAAACAAGAGCTTTGTGTGAAGTAAGGGAAATGAATTATTCATGTCAGGAACTGTTGATTTGTTTTCATGTAGTTGTGTAGGCATCGCCTTACCTTGCCCTCATCCATAGGATTGTCACTAATGTGAACGACTGGGCCGGGGTGGGCCTTGGAGGACCTGTGATAGAAAGACAGGTTTGGGATTGGTGTTAGGCGAGGAGACAGGATAGAGGAGTTCAAACACATAACAAGAAATACAGTATGAAGACAGTGAGGAAAGGATCCTTGGGGATGTGTGTGTTTGACTGTGTGAGATAGAGAGAGACTACTGTTTAAAAGTTTGGTGTTGGTAAGATTTTATTTTAAAAGAAGTCTCAACAAAGCTGCATTTATTTGATCAAAAATACAGTAAAAACAGTAATATTGTGAAATATTATCTTTTAAATATTATATTTTAATTAATAATAAAAAAAGGCGTCCAACTTTTGAATTGCAGTGCATGTTGTAATTTATGTGGTGTGTTTATGAAAGTGATAAGTATGTTTCCAAGCATGCACCAAAGATTAAATAAATCAATTCAGTTGGATAGTTCGGTATGCCATACAACTCATAACTATAATCAAAGATTGTCATACAGATCCATTATCAAACATTTCCAAAATTAATAACCATGATATATTCAATCTAGCTATGAATAGCATGAGTTTTTTGATATGAAGTCCAGCACTGGCTGGGATTATTGAGATTTATCACCACTAAAATGGGATTTTTCTCATAAAAATATCTTCTTTAACAATACATTACAAAATCCAAGAGTGGGATTCTTGCCATGCAAAGCTGTTCAAAATGAAAGGGTTTTACATAATGCATGACAAGCTCCTATAGAGGCATCTTATATTTGATGTTGTCCAAATGAAACCAACCTAATCTGAAATTTTCCATCCAGATACTTACTCCATTAGGCTTTTGAAATATGAAATGTATAAGTCTCCACTGACATTCAGACAGTCAGTTTCAACCTCAAGATTATTCACAGTTAAATACATAAAAGAAGCTTTGAGATCTCCCCGGGACACAATAGTGTAAGCGAGAAATTTTACAAGACCACTACTGCCCACTCATTTGCAGCCAATGAATGTAATAATATGCCATCATTACTTTAGTTAAGAAACAGCCCAATAGATCGGAAAGAGCAAAATGGTTCATTCTAATAAATACGGGCCTAATAAAAAGACAGCATATACGGATACTCTCATTTACAAAACCCTTCTCTCTATTCATCACAAAACAAGCTGCCTTGCCATCAATAGGAGCTACTTCAGATAGCAATATTGTGGACACCCATAAGCCATTGATTGTACTGGCAGGAGTCTTATTCCTTTGTACCCTCTGACTACCCAGCAGGCCAACTGTGTTGTTGACGGCTCTCGGGCACAGCCTTAGACGCCTATAGTGGTGACAGCCGTGGCCTAGACAGGGGTCCTTCTGTCCCCTTCAGCTACATTCTGCTGAGCTACAGCGTGATGAGGGAGAGACGGAGCCTTATACATCTGTTACGGTGATGGAGCTTCGACAGACAGGGGTCCTGATTTGCGTCTGCGACGTAACTGACAGGTACATGGGGAATAAAAATCTGTAACACGGGGCCCCTCACCTGCTCACCATTACAAAATACTATATATAATATTTCATGAAATATTGCAGTATTTATTATAATTATATATTTATCTGTGAAACCTTGTTTATGTGCCTCTGTAATCTTAAATGAAAATAACATCCCCTCCTTCTTGCAAAAATATATCACTGCAATAGCAAACAACAATCCAGCAATTTAATCAGTTCCCTATGGATAAAATCCACTCCTGCCCTACAGTTGTTGTTTTTTTTGGAGCGACCATTTCTCTCTGATATACATCACATTAGTGCAGAAAAGACTATCACAACTTCTGTTTAATGCCAACTTTAAGGGCATTTTCATATATAATTTCTTTTAAAGGGGTCATATGATTTTGCTAAAAATAACATTATTTTGTGTATTTGGTGTAATGTAATTTATTTATGCAGTCTAAGGTTCAAAAAACACATTATTTTCCATATAATGTACATTATTGTTTCTCCTCTATGCCCCGCCTTTCTGAAACGTTTGGCCAGCTATCCACTGCATTGTAATTAGCCGAATGCCTCAAGCGTGTGACGGAAATGTTACGGCCCTTAACATACTGTGATGCCGTCTCCCAGGCCAGCAGCACGAGACTCAGTTCAGCTGCTCTGCTTGCGAACATCCCATCATCGCTGTGATTTTTGCAGTTCAGTCAATGTACTGTTAAGAGTAACTGAATTACTCGGGACATTGGTTTATTTCACATCAGAGGGAGTGTAAGGCACGTTTATAAACCGAATAACGAAGTAATTTTTGGATTAGTGCGTACTGGAGACTTGAACTGTTTCAAACGATTCAGTTCAATTTGGTGAACTGGTGCGACCGGTTCACTAAGAAGATCCCGGTTAAATAGAAAATTCGTTCATGATCTGGACCTCACTAGACGAGACAAAACCAATAAAACACTTTACAAACGAGGCATTTTTTGCATCCAATGGGGACATAATTACTGATTATAATGACTTATACTGTCTTTTTACGCATTGTGTTGCATATCGTGCTGCGTAAACATAAAACCATGTTGTTTCTCAGATCACTCTGGATTTGTGATCTGAGAAACAACAAATGACAATGCTTATTCTACTGCTCAAAACTAGCGTTTGAATCATCAGTGGCAAATTATTTAAATATAAAAAACGTACTTACAGGCTGTGAGTCAGAAGTGCCAGACTGTCCTTGCAAAGTTTGAACTGCCCAACTTTATAGAAACAGCCGTTGTGCCACAGACACATTGCAGGCTACTGGTTCAGAAAACAGTCCTCATCCTCCATAAAATGCGCAGCACACATCTGAATATTTGGGTTGGACTGTTCTGGAACAGTGTTGAAATACAACTTGAAACCACTGATAGAAACCACTGATTTCTAGTCGTGTCCTCTTTTGGAAGGCCAAAACAAATAGTTTCACTTTCACAAACGAAACACACAGCAGCGACTCCTCAACATGGCAGCGGTGGCAACAGAGAGAATAAAAGTTATGCCTTCTTTCTTTGCGTGAATATTTGGACAGTGTTATGCAAATCTTCCCACACAGTGATGTAGACATGTGGGGGTGTGTTAGAACGAGTGGTTTAAGGGGTGCGTGGACAAGTCTTAACTTTTATAAAGAATATCTCTTTGGATTTGAGACTTTAGTCTTTGCAACTTTACAGATCTTCTTTATGCACCAAGAGCTTGTAAAACTCCAAAGAGAAAGAAAAAATTTAAATCGCATCATATGACCCCTTTAATGGCTGCTTTATCTTCTTTTTTTACCTGTAGCATTTAAAATGTTTGGTTTTAGCCTAAATTAGTTTGAAAATGACTGAATTTAATTATCCCAAATACACTGAAAAAAAATGATTTCATTGAATTTACTATTTTTTTTTTTAAGATTAGTGGTTGCAATCAATTTATTTCAGCTACATTTAAATAAACAAATTTAGTTGACTAACTTTCAATATATATATTTTTTTATTAAATGTAGCTAAAATAAATTGTTTGCAACAACTTACCTTTAAAAAAATGTATAATTTTTTTCAGTGTAGTGTTTTATTATCAGCCATTTATTGAATCGGCCATAAAAAGGATGTGATTAAAACATTAAACATTAAAAGCACATAACATTAATTAAATGAATTGTTATACTGTATGTACAGTAGGTTATCATATTCTAATGACATACTGACATATTATTATTATTGCATTCTGTATCAATATTTACTAAGAAATTCTCTTCAAAGATAAATTATATGCATTACTGTGTCAAAATAGTTAAAAAAAGACAAAGTTCACACAGGACAGGTTCACAAAAAATGGAGGTATTTCACTTCAAGCTTGTATTCCTTATTACAAAATGTCCATAGAGATTAGGAAGCATGGTTAATTGTATTCATTTCATTGCATTTTTTGAACAATCCAGAGAGTCCTAAAATACACATATTAATTATTTAAAAACAATATGTAACAACAATGTTCATTTGAGGTCCTAATTTCACCCCAACAGATATGAAACAGCATTTTGACTTTTTTTTTTAAATAAATCTTATCTAAAGCCTCCATTTGTAAGCAGCAGTATTCATCTTATCTGTCTGATATGATAAAATGTTCAGTAATCTAGCTGAGAAGAAAAATGTAACCTATCCTCACCCGGCACAGTAACCAAATTTGGTTCAATGAGTACATTTGGCACAAACTGAGCCCTGTTTTGTTAAAAGACAGAGAGTGAGCGGGAGAGAAAGAAAGGGAAGGAGGGAGCAGTAGCCCCTCCACACTGAGGTCAAGGTGGCAAGCGTGTTGATAGAGTGACGGATATTAACTACTCCATTCCCTAGACCTCAAAATCCTAATTTACGCTCCCCTCCTATCCCTCAAACCCTTACTTTAGGAGAAACAGTCTGGTTTTAGTAGAGCTGATCACCATGGCAACAAGAATAGGATGGGCAAAATTGCATTCTGTAACTGCCGCCCTCACTCTTCACTCAAGACATCTTATGATTACATAATTTCAACGTTTCACCAACATATACCCTCCTACCCACAATCCTTTTTTAAAGGTCCAAAACAATCATCACACTAAACGTACCTAACTCTTATTCTCACGCTTTCTCTCTGATTGTGACGAGTGCATGTTGACTTGAAGTTTAATTTCCTGTCATTAGGAAAAACCACAGGGAAAGAGCAACACAGCACAGCATCCGCTTCCATCCCTACCAGCTGTGCGTGTACACGTGTATATGTGCGCAATCCAAGATGCAATTCGTTCACATTTTAAGTAAGTGCATCCATTTGCTTTAAGCAGTAACACCTGTCGTGCAAATCAAGTCTCTGAAATGGATGTCATTTGGTTAATAGACTCTATATAAATTTCATAAAGGTGTCCGATATATACTATTTTAATGACTGTACGAGTACATATACAATCCCAGCCTACTGCTGTCTGCTTAACCTTGGCCAAGGAGAAACCATACATCAGTGTCTTTGTTGGCGGAGATCTGGATTTATGACAGAGCACTGTCACACCAAAAGACATGCAAAGACTGAATTGTGGAGACATTCTGTTTGTCCAGAGGGCATGTTGGCGTTCCTTGCACCCAGTCTGTACACCTGAGAACAGCTTAAAAATTGCACCACCTGCTATTGTAACCCTTGTAACATGCCTCAATGTCCCCTTGTCAATGTGGCATCACATCACTCCATTATGCCCACCTTTAATCCCCCGACAGCCCACACAGTCAAAGTGCCAACCTACATGCCCCCGTACTCTAAAACAACACTGTGCTACTGACACCTGCAGCAAACAAACTGTTTTTCTCAATGTCTGGCATCATGCCTACATCACCCACCACCATGTTATCATGCCTACGGCAGAGTGGCACGCCAGATTTTTCTCTTTCAAACAGGCACACACCATCTTGATTAGCTGCTGTGGTGTAGCTACTACTGTGAAGTGCATTCTGAGAGTGTGTTTATGGAGAAGGATGTTTATGAACACACTTGAATGGCTGGCACTGATTTTAAGATAATTTCCTTGTTTTTCGAAGTATTATATATGTCTGATTAATTATGATAAGACTTTAATCTAGAATGAATAATAGCTAGTGACGCATCTCATGTGTTTAACCTTCTCAACTGTCAAACATTTCAAAATTATGTCATAAATTTGATCATGTACAAATACAAATAATATTAACTTACATATAATATTTAGAAGAAATAAATAATGCTTAGCACTATAATTTCATGATATTCTCCCCCATTACAAAACATGTATTATTCCTTAAAAATTGTGTCACTCAATAAATATTATTATCTGATGAATTAATTCACGTCAAACATTGAAACCTGGTATGTATTACAATAAATAAATAAATAAATAAATAAATAATCAAACAAGTACTGACCTTCAATTTATATGAAAAATATTATATATTTTTAGAAAGACAAATACATTATTTATTTTAAATATTATTTTACATATTTACATTACATATCTTATTTTCTAAATAGTTTCTTTTTATTTAATATATAATGTTTATTCTAATGCTGTATATTGCTAAAATATTGGTGTTAAATTGTATTTAGACATATACTTAGTATTTTGAAAACTAAGAAATAACAAAACTGGCCACTGTTGAAAAAAAATATTAAAATATTATATAATTATATAAAATATATTTTTTTTAACAGAAATACAATTTTATCACAAAATAAAGTTCAGACCTTATTTTATGCCCTTCTTGTGGAAAGTACCTTTAACATTTATTTAATGCACTGCCCAATAATAATCTTCCATTGTTCTTTAATTGTGATTCATGTATGAGAAACAGTATATGTATATGTGTGTGTTTATGTGTGCGAGAGACAATGGAGAAAATACCCTGCTCAATAACATGACAGTAAAGCCATGTTGATTGCCCATTAAGTCTGTCACTACAGGTTCAACAGTAAAGGGCGGAGCAGCTCTTTCAACAATTGCCCTTCCTGTCGCAAGGGACACAACATGTCTGTCTGCGAGTGTTCGTGTGCGTAAGAACTAAAGCAAGAGGCAAGACAGGACATCTGTCTATACTAACATTGATCCGATCTGACACCTGTAAATGCATATGTGTGTGTGTGTCTACACTGTCTGGGTCTCAAAGGCACTGCAGCCTTTTCAGCGGGTCAGGGAGGAAAACAAAACTGCTGACAAAATGTTAGAATGAATAATTGAAGAACTCGTGGTACCTACGGAGAAGAGCGATGGAGGGAGAGCAGGTGAATTGACGATTTAAAATGGCATTTGATTGAAATGATGGCTTAGTTACAAATAAAACATAACAAGGCTACAGGAACAATGACAGATGTGACATATATGATATATTACAAATCCGATTCCAGGTCTCAGTGAGATTACATTTCATTTCAAATGTGTGTGTGGCACTCACAGTTCAATGGCTTTGTTCCACATGATGGTATATCCTGAGAGGGTAAAGGACTCCACATTCACAATGTGGATGTTTCCTCGTTCCGAGCCGATGTACAGCCATTTACTTTGGAAGGGCAGATGACAGAACGTTATCCTGCAAAAGAGGAATGTAGAGAAAGTAAATCTGTTATTATTTGCAATTCATAAAAGAACACAACCGCTCCCATACTCAAAAACACTTTACCCAGAAAGGCCTCATATGTATCCACTGAAAATGTAATACAATTTCTTATCTTAATTATCTTTCTCATCTGAATTTATAAGATAAATTCAAAATTATGTATCTTTTATTGTATTCTCCAGTGTCTTATTAGGTTCTTTTTGTCTGGGGTCATCAGAACGCTGAATCTTGATCCAGCAGCCTGTATTCTAAGGATTCTCATACATCATACTTTAAATCATATGGTTTGGCTGCTCAAAGGTTGCTGCAAGATGTAGCATATTGCTGCAAAATGAATATTTGAGCAACCTCATATAAGAGCACAATAGATTAGATACACTGGAACTCATGCCCGTGAAGGTTTCTTTTGGAATATCAATCCATTTCATTTCTATAAAATAGTGGGAAGGTAATGTGAGGTAGAAAGTCATGCATGCATGGACTCAACTGAAATAAGAATTTTGTATAAAAGGGGTAATTTACAGCAGACAAGATTGGGTTTAAATAATCAGAAACTACATACATAGAGCAAAAGGTGGTGGAAAAAAGTAGGAAAACTTTAATACCTATAATGCAATGTGCTCAATCAGACTTTCTCCGAGCAGGGACTTTTGCTGACAAATAAATAGTTATATCTATGTGCAGGTAACACATAAAAATCATAGACGTTGTTAATTTACTTTACTTCAATACAAAGCTGGCTGAAAATCATTTAATATTATGACTCCCATGACTCGAAAATGATGTCTCTTTTAGTTACTTGTAAAGTCCTTTACAGCACATAGTTTAAATAGTGACTTTAAATTTCCCCCTTATTACTTTTTTTTGAGACCCCAGTGATCTGTAGTGTCTCTTCTAGGGTGCTTTCACACTAGCACTTTTGGTGCGCACCCGGGTTCGATTGATGTCAGAATTCGGGTCGTTTGGATGATGTGAACGCTGTCTTCTGAACTCGGGTGCGCACCCGCAAACCGTACTCGAGTCCACTTAAAAAGGGTGGTCTGGGGTACAGTTCATGTGCACTCCGGTACAGTTCGCTCCTGATGTGAACGCAATTGATAAAAATGTGTTTGTGTGTACATTTCACTCACTTTCCTGACGAGCCTGACTGATGCGCTGCAAACAGAGAGCTGTATATCTCATTTCTGTTCGTGTTCAGTGTTCTTTAGATCATTTGCAGTACATTCATAAGACAGACGTAAGTGCCGTTATGTACCGAAGCGAACCAAGTGTGAAAGCCCCCTTAGAGTTTCAAAAGAGATGTCACAACCTGTTCCCAGATTTACCAAGATACCAAAGTCTGCAGTTATTCTGTGATTTCAATAAACATTTTTCTCCTTTTAGTTCAAGACAAATTTACTGGCGATTTATTCAAATTTTATAGACTCTATGCCACCAATTGAATCATATGTTTACTTCTCCTAAGCAAAGTATCTGACATCTGAGACGGTTCATAACATTTCTGACTCCCTCAAGTCTCCATAACTATGAAAGATCAACCTTTGAGAAATAGCATTTTTCTGTGGAAACTACGGGTAAGATAAGCAAAACAGAAAGCTAGCACATGCACATTCAAAGTCAGTATATTGACTCACATGCTGCATCAATGAACCACACGATTTTCTTCCAACCAAATATGTTTGCAGCATACGTCATTCCTGAGTATAAAAATGCTTAGTTTAGCTGGAGCTGCCGTTCTGTTTGCTCCAACTCAAATGCACTTTTCTGTACGTCCCAGAGGGATGAAAGTGCAGCAAGTTCAGCTACTGGAGTCTATCTATATAATTATGTTCAAAAACTGAAATATTACTCAGTTTAAGTTCTATCTAAAGTATTAGTTTTCCCAAACTCACATGCATCTTTATGAACACTTGCTTTTTTAGAAAAGGTGGAGCATATGGTATGATTTTATGAACAAAAGGCTTGTTTGTTTTGGTGCTGTGCAAACGGCTTGCCTCTCACCCCTTTCACACTGCTTTTTCCCTGCAACACAAGTGCACACAAACACCTGCCCCCAGCACTTCACACTAGCACCTTATTTATATATTCATGAGTGGAAGAGTGTTGAGAGAAATACCATGCATCAAACTCAACACACTTCTTTCCTGTCTATCGGACAGATGGGAGATGGAGAAGACACTGAAAGATGACACAAGTTGGACTGCTGACTGCTCTCTTTTTTTCTCTCCCTTGAGAAAGGGCAAATAGAAGAAAAAATGTAAGAGAAAACATAAGAGGCTTTCAAAGAAAACACACATGCAATTTTATTTAAAATGTAAGAATGAAAAACTCAACTCATACACAGACAGCTTTCAGAAGGCACTCATAAACACAGTTTAAATATATCTATGCACTACAGCTCTACACAAACTACTAATTTAAATTAATAATTTATATTTTTATATTATACAATTATACATATCTTAATATTTATGTCTACATTATGTCATCATCTCAGGTAAGTGATCATTTTGTCAAAAGTTCTATCCATTTCTTTAATTGCAAAATGTTTAAGTGGAAAAAAGTTATCTATTTGAGTCCTTTCTGGCACCTTTTCCATAATTAGCTAATTATCCTTCTTTAATGAATTCATTAATTAGCACAGGAAAAAATGAATCACATCTATCACTTCACTGTGAGTGTGTGTGTCATGTAACATAGAGAATTTAACATGACATCTGCACATCTACTCCAGGATGACTAGACAAGATTTATGTGCCACATCAAAACACATATATTTCACTCCATTCACTTGTATTGTTTTTATACTGAGCTAATGATATTTTGTATCCTCTAAAAAAAATCTTTTTTTTTTTTTTTTTTTTTATTAAGAAATTGCTGTTCCCTTCCATTTATGTAGTTTTTACTATAATGAACCTTTGGTCTCACCAATGTCAGTGAAACCTGAGCCATACGGGTTTTTTCCCACCTTTTTTCTTTTTGTTTAGAAGAACCAGACACAACCACATTCCCAAATATCAACAGCCCTCCACGTGTGAAAGTGAGGTGTGCATTTGTTCAGACGGCTTTTCTGTGACCGTGTGATAATGAGCTAAATGAGTGTATTAGCATGACAGACGGATGCCCTGCACTCCTGACATTTGGCTTGCTCTTTACTGAGCCAGGGACACACACACATACAAGCAAAGAGCAAATCCATTCAGGAACAGCCTTAAAAACCTGCCAACCTCCCTGATCATTCGTTATGTTACAGCACCAGGATGGCATCTGTAAAACATTGTGTCTGTAGGTCATAGCGGCTTCAAAAACATAAACATTGCCTTTCATTGGCATCATAATATGGGAAAATTCATTTTACAGTTCTGAATGATTGAGACACCTGGCTCACTGAAAAAATACAAGAAGATTCATAATCAACGACAATGTGTTGCTTCAGGCAAGCCAACCGTATAAAACACACAACTGACCAGCTGCACATGTACAACATGGAGGAAAATAATCTTTGAATGAGCTCTAATTCATTTCCTCCTGTAAACGTTTGTAAGAACAAATGCATTTAAATCAGTTGAATTTTTGTTTTTCTTATGCGTCAGAATGGCTTGAATGCAGCAAAAGCATTTGAAGTCAACACAGTCGAATATCTTTTTCCTCCAAAATGCTTTAATGTGCAATCTAGAGAGCATTTGCTGGGAGCACTTTTAACGTCTATGACAGGAAAGAGCATTTTTTAACAGGCTGTTCCTCTCTCATCCCTCTCTGGTTGTTGTAACATCTTCCGACAGCTTCCTGTCAGAACGTCAGCTAGTGTGATGCCCACGGTGTCCTGACAGTAGGTCCAACTATATTCCTCCCAAAAATATACTTTCCAAAAGAAGCATCCTTCAACATCACAGCCCACAAGCCTTTTGTGGGCCGATTCTTGTTCTTGATCCGTAACGTTGCAAAAACTAAAGTCTCAAACCCAAAGAGATTCTTTAACATTTCCATCACATGCTTTAGGTATTCACCCAATCACAATGCACTGGATAGCTGGCCAATCAGAGCACACCTCACTTTTCAGAACGATGAGCTTTGTAAAAATCAACGTGTTTCAGAAAGGCGGGGCAGAGAGGAGCGACAATAATGTACAGTATGTAGAAAATAATGTTTTTTGAACCGTAAACCGCGTAAACACATTGCATTACACCAAATACACAAAATAATGTTCTTTTTAGCAACATCATATGACCCCTTTAAGAGTGATGTAAACTCTTTCCCCTGTGCAAGGTTTAGGAGTACTGATGGAAGCCATCTACTGCATTTTTACTTTGAAAATATTACTGAATATGATCCAGATATCCAGTATTTTATAAAAATGTGATATCTCAGCTTTTTGCTCAAAATGTTGCTTTTTTATTAAACCTACCTATATTAAAGTGTTGATAAAAAAACAATGCTTGAAACAAGAATAAAACAGATTTTTTTTTTGTTTTGTTTGAAAGTAGAGGGTCTGATCTTTATTTTGATGTTTTGCATGTTCAGATATTCATACGACAAATTATTCTGGGGGCCATGATATTTTAGTGAAAATCAACTTTTCAAACTTTTTTTGGCAACTTTTTTCAAAAACGCTGGCGGGGAAAGAGTTAATAGAAAAGTAGTACATTTCAAGTTCTGGCATTCAGAATCTCCTTTCAGAACAAGTTACTTTTTTAAATGTAATTTTTATTTTTTTTCAAATACATAATAATATTAATATAATTACATAAAATGATATAAAATAATTCTAAATTACATAAATCATTTAAAATTATATAAAATAAAATTATATAAAACAATTCTACATATATAAAATAATATCGCTCAGAAATACAATGCCTTACGCAAATAAAAAAATGTTCTCAATGCCTATTCATGTTAACTTTACAGCTCAACACAGAGACAATTTTGTTTGCTCTCAGGGGCACAGCTGCACTATTGCAGCCTCAGGGGTGAGGCAGATCGCAAAGGGAAACACTTTCTAAATGTCAGGCACACAGACACATCAGTCATATACCTGTGACCCCTGCCTGTACTTTCTAAGGCAGATGCACACATGCAGAGACCCGTACACACACAAAAACACAGTTATGTGGTAAAAACGTGTTCGACCCTGAAAGCCGCTGTTGGCAAGTTGTCACTCTCATCAACAGAAGCAGTGCAGATTATAAGTGAAGGGCTGCCTCATCTCTTATCAGAGTCAACAGCTGTCCAAACCGAATCAGAAGGTTACAACCTTCCTGCACTGATCTATAGCTATGAGTGTGATTAAATGTCTCACACATTCTTCAATTCTTGCCACAGAGCTACAATGCTGACTGAAGTGTCCTTAGTATGAACACGTCACTTATGTTTCAAATAAGTAACTTTTTTGCTTTTGAAGGAGACATATAATGGAAAACTAGATGAAATAAAACAGCATGATATGCAATGTAAATGTACTCTATCTTTCATAACTCGCCTTCTAGTCTACTAAACTATAAAACAGTACTGTAAGTCATCAGGAAATCTGCCTATTTTTAACACTGTGTATAACCAAGCACAATGCAATAAGCTTACTGCATCTGATGGTCATTAAAAGGGATAGTTCACCCACCAAAAATATTTGAAAAATAAAAGTCAACATTTAACATGTTCCACAGAAGACAGAAAGTCATACAGGTTTGAAACAACATTATGGTGAGTAAATGACAGGATTTTCAATTATTCCTAAATTAAATTATGACTAATAGCGCAGAAAACCTTGATTTGACGTAAAAACTGAATGAATAAATAAACTTAAAAATAAAAAAGCCCTTTTAAAACAGTAAAATAAGGCTTCTTTCTGCATTAGTTAAAATTTTTCTCTTTTCCCACTACTGTTTGCAAACATGACTACACATGTTGACTTGCCTCCCTGTGCGACCAACAGAAAATGACTGTTGTGTTCTGGGCTGCACCTGGGTACCAACAGTGAGTGAGCAAGTGGAAATCAACTGGAATAATAAGGGAGTGAAAGAGAGAAACAGAGGTATCAGATGTGAACGTGGGCCCACACAAACACCAACACCAGCTCTGCCACACACACACACATCCCCGCTGTCATGTCTTGCTAATGCCGAGTTCACACTGCACGATTTTAGCCCTGATATTCACTCGCCGACAGATTTTGCGAAATCGCCTACAAATGCAAGATATCAGAGGCAAATCGGTGCTCGTTCATGTGAGTGACAGTCACGCAGTGTGAATTATCAAAGACGCGATCTGAGAGAATTGACGATGTATCGCTTCGCGGCCATAGACTGTATAAAAACATGGATGTAGTGTACGTGACATCACCCGCAGATTTCTGAAGAGCTTATTTGAAGCACAAAGTGGGCAGAACGGGCCGTCGCTATCTTGGCAGCGTATTACAGTGCGTCACTCCCAGATAATCGAAAATGGGCAAAAAGGCGGGAGCTGGTTGCTGAAGGCCACACCCACCTAGCTCAATGGCAGTGTCAGCAGTGGCAATCCACCTGTCATTCAAATGGCCATGCCCTTAATTATGCAGAACTTATGCAGGCTTAATATTATTTAAACGGATGAGTTCTAAAAAAATTCACCCCCCACAGTTGTAATGAAGGGCAAAATTAGCTATATAGACCAAAATATTTTTTTGAACCAGGCTGTAAACAGGTTTTTTTCTGCTGTTAAGTTGCATTTTAACATGGGGAGTCTATGGGACTGACTTGTCGGCGATTAAAAATCATGCTGTGTGAAATGAGTTCTTACTGAAAAATACATTGGCAGCCAATGAGAGAGCAACATACAGGGCAGAGGGAAGTTTGGTGAGGACATTTTTTGCATTTTTTATTTTTTATTAAGCAATTAGCCATGTACAAACAACGTGGCAATATCAGCACATTTTTGCATTAGAATATACAGAACATTTTTTATTTTTTTTTAATTGTATTTTTTGATGATATATATATACACACACACACACACACACACACACACACACACACATACACATACATACATATATATATATAACACACACACACACACACACACACACACACAATATATATATATATATATATATATATATATAAAATCAAAAATACAATTAAAACAAAAGGGTGGTAGGGTTTTTCCTGTAAATAACATTCTTCTATAAAGGACAAAAGATTTAGGCTATTGCAATTTTCTTTTTCATCACTTTGATGGCTTTTGTATAAGAAATAAGCTCATTATAAAATGCACAAAACGTTGGTTTCACTTTTAAGTACTTAGATTTGTGTTCGGGGAGGGATTCATAGACCACATATCAGCTCGATCTTGCATTATTTCCTTATCACTTCTCATTTGGTTGTGAAACGTAGTTTGCGGACCAGTCAGAGTTGTCAGCGATTCTTCCTATTATAAAATGCAGTGTGTAACCTCCTGTCATCGATCCATTGTGCAATGTGAACACAGCAGCAACTGAATGCTACCCCAGATAGTCGTGCAGTGTGAAAACAACGGTGATCCGATGACTTTGAAAATCATGCAGTGTGAACTCGGCATAACACTGATCAGCAGTCTACATGCACACACACACATGCTCAGAGCAAGTGTAGATTAAGTGACCGTGGCTGACCTCTCCTTGTTGAACTTGAGTGAGTGCAGCACAGCTGGTCTCTTCTGTCGCAGGTTCCACAGGTGAATACTATCATCAGCCAAAGCACTAACCAGCGCCCCCTACAAGACAGAACAAAGAAAGACACACCATTTACACAACCTTAGGAATAAAGCCTTATGAAACACCTTTTATCTTACATTATCAACAAGCAACACACACAACCATTTTTAAGTTTGGGGTCAGTAAGTTTTAATTGATTGAAAGTGACAGTAAAGGCATTTATAATGTTACAAATAAATAAACAAATAAACACAAATAATTTCAAATAAACACTGTTCTTTTCATACAAAGTATCCTGAAAATACACAAAATTATTTAACAAATTTTTAATATGTTTAACAGTAACATCTTAAACATTTAACAATGTTTTCCACACTGATAATAATAATAATAATAAGAAGAAATGTTTCTTGAGCAACAAATCAGCAAATTAGAATTTTATTTTAAGGATCATGTGACACTGAAGATGTACCAACAGTACAAAGTACTGTAATAAATTACATTTTAAAAAATATTAAAATAAAAAATGGTTCAATATTACTGCATTTATTGCATTTTTGATCAAGTAAATGCAGCCTTGGTAAGCATGAGACACTTTCAAAAACATTAAAAAATCTTATAAATCTCAAACTTTTGTACAGTGTTTACATTATCAAAGTCAAGACGCCATGTCAACGCCATCTTTTTTTTCCAACTTTTTTACATTGCTTACTGGTTATTATTGCACTGGCAGGGTAATAAGCCAAACACAATAATGTAGAGGCACTGCTTCCATTACCCTCCTCACATTCATGGAACTGAATTTGAATGAAAACACAATAAACTTTGTACCTCTGAAACTTTCTTTACTTGATGTTGCTGTTTGACAGTTTTACTTAAAAACAACCAATTCTATGTGCGTGTGTTTAACATCATTCTATCTCATATTACATATATATTACGTTGTTACACTTCTGTACAGTTGATTATCGTTCAGATTTTTGTTGGAGGCACTGCCTCTCTTACCTGCTTGGAAAAAAGCCTGAAATATACCATACACCGGTAGAGATAACCTATTCATTCTGCAACATTTCTGGAGGGCTGAAAGATTCGAGATACAGTGATGGGTGGTTAATGTATGTGTGTGAGAGAGAGACAGAACTGAGTGGAAAAATAAATCGAAAGAGAGACAGTGTGGGTGGGACAGACAGAGGGGATGGAGGAGGGATGCTACCACAAAATATCTCCTTTCCATCTAGGCACTGGCATACTCAGACCAAATACACACAGACGCTGCCTTTCCTCTGGTTATAGAGGCTGAATATAAAACAGACAAGAATCTGTGCTTTGTCCCAGGTGTGTGTGTGTGTCTGTCTGTGCAGGCTCTGCTTGGTCTGTTGAGCCCCAAACAAACATATACACACTGAGACTGAAAGTGCATACACACAAACATGCACTAATGAATGTGTGAAGGAACTCAAAATAACATTTTAGCTAAAAATAAAAGCTTATGAAGCCCAGCCATCTCTCACCTGAAAGAGGACTATCATACAGCAAAAACAGTATTTTTAATCACTGAATTTGTAAAACATTCTTACATTCTTAGTCTAAATACATCTGTACATATTATTTATTATTCCAAATAAAAATATAAGAAAAAATATATTTTTTAAATATAAGAATATTTGCAGTTACATCAGTTTTATCAGAAATTAATAAGACCAATAATATTAATAAAAAATTTATAAGCAAGTGAGTAAATAATTTAATTCACTATTTTTATATCAAATAAATTAAACAAACTAATGGTAATTTTATATGCTTTATATGCCTATTGTAACTTTTAACATGATTACATTTTGGAATTTTCCAAACAGATTTTTAAGGTCTAATGTCAAGCAATCATCTTGAATGTAGTTCTTTTATTATTTCACGTGATGCTACTAATAGATCATGGTACTACTAACACAGATGTCATGGTTTGATTCCCAAGGAATGCAAATACAGAAAAAAAGTCACTTTGGATAAAAGTCATCCAAATGGTCTTAAAAAATAAGTACAAAAAAATACCATGTTCATGTCAGAAATAACTTGCTGATGACTTCTGAGAAGTCTGTTCAGAATGACAAACTAATTTCAAGATGTTTATTTATATACATATACTATTTTTTGAGTTTGCCTTTTTTCATCAGAATATTTTATTTTTCACTTTTTTAGTAATAAACCTCACTAAAAATATCTAAAAGCATACACATGCAATTTTTAATACAACTGAAATACATACAATTAAAATCAATTTATTCCTTATTTTCTAACATCTAATATATTTTTTATATTGCACAACAGAAATATGTTGATTAAAATGAAATATACGCAAAGAGAAAAGCACTCTGGTGTTCTATCTTCAACCAACCAAAGATCAACATTCAAAACAAATCAAGATGCACTTAAAATTAATTCAAGAAGAAAGGTCTCTATAAATAGCCAAATATACCCGTGGACGTAGAGTGAAATAATCGTTTTGACTTTAAGGAGTCACAATCTACAAGGCGGCTTAGTGTAAGAGATCCCTGTGGTCTTGACTGTGGGTAACACTCTGGGGAGGAAATGGTAATATCAGCTTCCTCTGTAGGATCCCTCCAGGCCCACTCTGGAGGACAAGAGGGTTTGTGGCAGCAAAGGCACTGGGTTAAGGGATCATCTAAGCCTCTTGAGGCTTCATCCTGGATTATTTAAACTGCCTCTTGGAGCTCCATGGGAATAGGCTCTTAGCATAAGGCTGAGCAGGACCCAGAAAGAGGGGGAAAAAAACATGAAACACTCACTTCATTTATGAGAAACTGTAGCTGTATGACGGCTGCTCCGCTCTCGTGCTGACAGTAACACTCCACACCGGGTCGGCCGAATCTGAAAGGGTTCTGAGTCAAGGAGAGAATCGGGAAAATCAAGATTGAGATACTTTTGGGTCAAAATCTGAACATGCCACTTATTGTTTCAGCATTTTATCATAATTTTTTTAATTAAAGGCACTGTTCCAGTAAATGCATGTCAGTCATTGTTCACCCTCTGTGGACATACAAGTTAATTACCTCTGCCAATCTCTCTGGCATGGCTGCTAGCAATGAAGTCTGTCAGTCACTGTCAAATCTGCTCTATGAAAGCCGGTAATAAAACACAACAGCTCACTTTATAAACATTGTTGTTTTGACAACGTTTTCCAATGTCACAGACAGGCTCTCCCTGTCTGAAGCGTTAATATTAAAAGACTGATCAAGTTAATATTAATGACTTCAAAAAAGTTATTTTAATTAAATTCCAAAAAGTTGGGGAAGAGTATGTAATTTCTTAGCAGGCTCATTGGACGCCTGGCACGTGGTGTGTGAATGTGTGTGTCTGTGTTTGTGCTGTAGAGATATAATTTGATGATAACCTCTACTGGGAACTGCACACACTCATATTTCCACAGCATGGAAATTGAGAAAGAGAAATGAAGGGAGGAGAGCACAAGACGCCTATATGTGTATGCAATCAGGGTGGTGGAAAGAGGGAGGGAAGAACAATTAAAACAGATTAAAAGAGTGATCACTAGAGCTCAAACTGTTGGCACAGAGACAAGATGCAAACAGCAATAACAAGCATGCATAAAAAAAACGTGTAATGGAGTCTAACACTCAGGAGTATTATGAACACAGATGCATGTCTGATGTTTGTATGAGAGTATTATGAGAGAAAAGTGAATAATTAATATGACATATTTAAATATATACAGTATATTTTTTTAGCAATATACTGGAATGTTACTTTTTAGCTGCATTTTATAGTTGTTACATTCATCACCTAGAGGAAGCCAGTACAGTCATTCAGTGGCTCATCCCATCAATCACAGGCACTTTGAAGTGACAGGGATGGAAGATACCGGAGGAAACTGTGCATGTCGATAAGGACACGCCTTGAATCCTCATACATCCTCTGATCACCTGTAGCTGCCCGCTTTGGACCCTCATCATGTAATGAGGAAACACACACAGTGGTCGGCTGATATAGTGAGGACAGGGGCAATCGGTGTGGGTCAAACAAAGAAAAATGACAGATACAAAATACTAGCAAAAATACTAATGAGAGAGATCATCACTGCATAAATGACAGCACAGATCTGACATCACAAACATGTTGACGAGGGCAAAGCAGTAGAGAAAGCATGAAAGAGAAAAACACTGCTGACTCTATGCCCACACGCAATAAAGTCCAGTGGGCTGTTCATGGCTATAAAGAAATCACCCATTAAATCTTTTCACAAACAGCAACTAGACAGTAACCATGCATTTAATGTATTAATTATGGCTCTGTTCCAAAACCTAGTAAGCTGTCTATAGAAGCAGCATTTTAAGGCATTGTAGACACAAAAACAGTTCCACTGACTAGATTATATCAACTTCTTAAACTCGCTTTGACTAAATGCAAAAGGCTTGACATATTGGTATCTATTATAATGCTTAGCAAAAAGGGCATATGAGGTTAGATAAACATTGATTAAAAACTTAGATTTCACTCAATACAAAAAAGTATTGATAAAAACAGTTCAGGGTCATTAAAAATTAATCTCTTTGTATTTATCTTACCAACATGCTAACCTCAAAATCTATTAAAATCAATAGTGAAATGAGCCTCATTTTTGACTTTTGTAAGAATGCTATCTTAGAATGCCGCTTACTAGGCTTTGGAACAGAGCTAATGTCTGTGTGGTTATCGCAAAGACATTAAGTCAGTCAAAAGAAGGCTAAAGGAGGGACAGAGAAAAAAAGCAAGAAGAAAAAGAAAGCTGCCTACAGGGTCAATAGTGACGTTTATTCTGTTCTGACGTCAGGAGTGTCCAGTCATGCTTTACACTAAGAGAGACAAGACAACACACAAACACATGAATATGCACATAGAGAGCTAACATGTTACAGTGAGCTCCAGTGATCCTACCAACTGTGTGTGAAACACAAGCATACTCTCTCTTTCTCTCCCATGCTCCTGGGAATGATTAATTTGTCTAATACGCTTTCTAAATAAATAAACTCCAGAGGCACGTTTGATTTATTGGGGACCCAAACAATTAAAGTTGCAAGCACTGTGGCTGTCGCTGCAACAAACTGCCTTCACCTTGAGCATGCTTCAGTGCACATACGCTCTCAAACAAGCCACTCTGCAGATACACTTGACACGCAGCGTGCTCTATTAAAACATCCTATACTCAGCACCACTGTAATCAGCCAACATGCAACCACGGACGATTCATTTTAATACACTTACTAATGTGTCACTGTTTTTCCAGTGCAGCGCTGTCTTGGGAAATTTGCATACGGGGACATTTTTTCTCCACAATCTTGGCTTCCTTCCATGTTATATCTTAGCAGCTTTTATGTGTTGAATCAAGCATGATAGCTTGCGCTTTACAGCCATGATTTTCAGAGACCAACACAACCGTAAATCACACATTCTTTGTGTCTATGCAGAAGACAAACAGACTGAAAAAAATCAACAAACAACAAACGGACAGAACGATAGATAAAATGTCAACAGATGGACAGACAGACAAAAGACAGAACTACAGACAGATGGACTGATAGACATAAACCAACATACAGACAGACACATACGACAGACAGATAGCTGTTTTTGTTTATGTGATCATCTCATAAAGAAGCATTTAAACAGTAAGAAGTATACAGGAGGACTCACAAATGAAAGAAAGTGCTGTGTGCATCTTTAAAAGCCTCTCTCCCTGTAGGTGGGTGTGATTGATTCCTGGAGATTGGCCAGAGAGTATTAATGACCCTGTTCTTCAAGCTAAATTTAGATCTAGCATTCACCACTCACAGAGGATGATGTAGACCCTCAAACACACACACACACACACACACACACACACACACACACACACACACACAAATATAAGAGCTAAGAAGTGAAGAGAGGGAAAGGGGAAATGAAAACCTAGTAGATTCTCTTGTTGCCAGAGGCCAAAAGAGAAAATCTATAGTGCAAAGTAAAAGCAGGACACTCTTAAAACTTTCTTAAGGGCTTTCCAAAATTTGAAAGTGAAACCCTCTTAGTTGTTTGCCAATGAGTTATATAAGCTGAATCAGTTAATTAAAGTCTCTCTCTATATTTTTTTTTTCAACAAATCATATTCACTAGCATTTGAAAAGATAATGCCTCAGTTCAAATTTCAAAACTAGGTTATACAGCTTTAGGACTTTGCTATAGGACATTGATACAGCTCAAAGTGCTTCATCTCATTCGTATGAGTCTGTAAAATGTCTTCTGACTGTATCTCTCCTATCAAATGTGCTTTGTGTTTAAGATGAATAGATGAAGACATAATCGATGTGTGAAAGAGAGAGAAGCACACTGGGTATTGTGAATGAAACAGGATATTGCTACCCATGGGGAGCAACAAAAGACATTATAAACATTAAATCAATCAACATTTAAACATTCGGTGAGACTGTGAACTGCTTATGATGCTGTGTCTGATACCCTATGAGAAGTCTCAAGTTCACACAAGTCATTATAACTGTTGAATAAATGTTTTGATACAAGGTGTCCTATAAAAACGCATGGCCCCATGAGGGAAGACTAGACTAGTGATCGCAATGCATTAGTCCAGAACACTTCTGTCAGGTTTTCAAAGAAAAGGCAGAAATGAAACATACATAAGCTCATTTGCACTTAATGTAAGGAGGAGTGGAAAGGGGATTATAAGGGGAGGATATTAAAATGTGCTAATATTTTACACACCCTAAATTTCATTCACTGTAAAGGATATATGTTATGCGATACATTAAAGCTAAAAAAAAGTTACTTTAAATGATAAAACCAGTCAGTGGTTATATTAAAAATTTCATCAGAGCCATATATCTCTAGGCTTCTGATTGAAGAAACAATCTTAATTTGGTTGACAGCATCAAACTTTAAAGGAAAAGTTATTACCCCTATCCAATATCCAAGTTACTAAAGTACATTTTTAAAACTAAAAAATCATTTATAATGAAGCCATTTTTATCTTGTTTTTTGAATGAATTAATCTTAACTAAAATACCAAATTTGTTTACAGTAGATAAATTAATACTACCTTTAAAAAATGGGCTCAAAAACAATAATGAACAGCAGCAAGAAACTACACAATTTTAAAACAGTGTCATGCTACTAAAAATGTGATTTAAAGTGTTGCTTTGGTAAGATTCGCCCCAGCACTGAATGTCCACACAGACAAAAGCTCATGTCTTTTGGCAGGACGATCTACTCTGACTTCAACAAGGTCATGGCGCAATGCACTCACAATAAAAATGGGTGATATTTAGCTATTAATTTAACAAATGGAGAGCCAACTCCCACTGAGAGACTTTTCTATGTGTTTTCCTTCTAACACTACAGCAAAATCAACTGCTCTTTCACTATCTTATCTGTCCAAGGACACCATATAGCACACACACAGTCAAGAATTCCAACACTGGAGCAATTCCCAGGGCATAGTGCCGATAAGCCAGCCATTAAACAGATGGAAAAGAAGGAGGGGGGAAAAAGAAGAGAAGGTGAGTAAGAAAGACAGAGGGAGAGACAAATGGGGAGATGGAAGAGATAGATGGAAACATTGATGGAGGGAGGGGAGTTAATGAGAGGGAAAAGAGGGAAGAGAATAAATGAAGAAACGATAACAGAAGATAGAGGAGCAGGTATAAGAACAGAATGTCCTTAAGTGTTGGAAGGGAAAAAACATTCTGTTCCGGCTGCTGAGGATTTAAGCGACTTTTAAATTTGCCTCTTTGTTTTTCAAATTTGGCATAGAAGAAAATGATTAGCCACTCTTAAATTAGCAATACCGATTTGTGAATAAGTTGAAGGGTTGTCTGTGGGCAGCAGGCCACGTTAATCCAACCAGCTCCATCCATTGGTTAAGACAGGAAATTAAAACAAAGTATGAATGTGAATTAAAAAAATACAAGCATTGAAACGTGAAAGTGAAAGAGCAAGACAGAGAAAGAGAGAGAAAAAGAAGTCATGTCACTTTTGAGTGCTTACAAATTGTTGCTGACCCCTCTCAACGAGCCTGAGGGTGAATCAAAAGCCAGAACATTAGCGAGCTTGTGCACTGACCCATAATACTTCAGCCTCTTCCAGATTCTAGAGAATTCCATCAAGGACAAAGCCTCTGTGTGAAGCCAGCAGCACTACTCAGCTCTTCCCTCTGCCCATGAGTCAGCATGCTGCCTGGACAAGAAACATCCTTCAACACAATCTAAGAAATGCCAACTTGCTGCACTATCTGTTCTTTCCTTTATCCTGTTCTCTTCCCTCTAAACTACTAATGCCCATTTATTCCTTGGTTTATATTAAAGGGATAAATTACAATTCTGTCATTCTTTACTCACCCTCTTGTCATTCTGATCCTGTATGACTTACTTTATTGTGTGCAATACAAAGGAGATGCTTAGCAGAATGTCTATGCTGCTCTGTTCCATATAATTAAAGTGGATGGGGACCAAAGTCTATTAACCTCCAAAAAGCACAATAAAAGCATAATTTAATGTCTCACATGCACTACATTCCGAATCTAAGCCATCTGATAGTTTGTTTGAGGAACAGACTGAAATTAAACATATGATTCACTGAAAATCTTGCTTGACAGCAGTGATCACCATTCACTTTCATTGTATAGATAAAAACAACTTTCACATTGTGCTATAAATACCTTTTTTGTGTTACCCAATAGAAAAAAAAATTGCACTGGTTTGGAATGTCTTGATGGGGAGTAAATGATTTCATTAATGGGTTGAGCTCTTCATTTAAGCTTTAAAAAAGACAAACTAAATAAAAAACACAACCAGCTGTACTGCTGTAAACAATCTGCTGATAAGCTGCTGCTTGTTGGTTAATTTTTGTGTTAAACATACACCACCTTTTTTTTTTTTGGCATTTTTATAATCTCCTCCAGCAGTGTTCTATTCAACTGCACCCCATTAGCAACTAAATAAACCAGAAAGAGAAAACAAAATGAGTTTTCTGCCTCTGGAAAAGAACAGTTAGGCACAGCCAAAGGGTGCATAAATCCAACAATCCTCCCCTGAGATGTACTACGTCTCGCCTGCAGCAGACAGGGGTTAAGTGCGTATTTCAAGGACATGACTGTATCGCTCCCGGATACGAGATGTGTCCCAATGGGACAGGAATATTTCCATGGTTAAACGGTTGTTTTTAGCACCGAACACCTCCAAAAACACACGCTCAGACTCAATGCCACCTGATGATACCCTTGCACACCACTTATATGGCATTTCAGCCAACGCAAATTACCGTGAGTGACAGTCTCCCGATTGTCTTGACCTTTACTGCGCTCGTCCTCCTGCCATATCGCATTAGACGGCGTGTCTGCATCAGAGCGTACGTGGGGTGGAACATATGGATACCGCTGTGTATAATATCATTACCATCTCCATCAGTCCACACCGACGGTCCTCTAACACCTCATATGCACACCACGTGAAGGACTAATGGAGATGGATGAGATGAGGATGGGAAAATGAGGATCAACACTATGCAGTTTATATACGTAGCAAACAAAGACACAGAGAAGAAGACATTGATTACTTTACAGTTTTAAGCCCCTTCTAACCAGTGCTTCTTTCAAAACTTTCACTTGCCATTTCACTTCTACAATCTACTTCATCTATGTAAGGCAGCTAGGTAACATTTACAGGGGTCATGAACTGCCTTTGTTTTTTTATTTTGTACTATTCTCTGAGGTTTACTTATAATGTTATCAAGATTTTTAAAACATCATAATTTAGAAGTAATAAGCAATTTTTTTCTGTCATAGTTTTAACCCCCCTCATCAGAATGCTCTGTTTGAATAGGCATGGAGGATTTTAGACTCAGAAGTAAACGCCCAATATTATGATTGGCTAATAGTTGTGTATGATTGACAGGGTTAGGATACGATTTGCGCTCATCAATTCACTGGTATTATTTAACGTCCAAAAAAAGCATGCCTTAAAGCAGGCGGTAATTTGCGCTGCTCTTGGTAGTTTGCACGGGTCATTATGGTAATGAGACGTTGCGTCTGTGTTCTTTAATGTGCACCTTGTCAGTAAATCACCCACAGAATTTTCCCTTCCCATCTGTGCTTTTATTGCGCTCTAACGCTAATTTGCCCTGTTTAGAAAATCTGGCCCATAGTCAGCACAGTATCGTCTTTTAGGGTGCTTTCACACCTGTAGATCGATTGCTTTGTTCCGAAACAAGGATTCCAATTATTACAATGTTGCTTTTTATTCTTGGTGCAGTTCGCTTTCACACGGCAAAGTTTCTAAACGGACCAAATTTGTTAACTCAAGTCTCGCGCGAGTAAGTTCCACGGTTTATTTTCCCGGGATTCCACCGCTGTCATGGCTGTCATCCATCAGGATATAGAATAACAACAGCTTTGCCGGCTTATTGTTGGGTTTTTTGTATATATTGTCATTATATTAATTTATCATTTTAAGCAGGAGTACAGGATTCATCTGGAAAACATTTTAAAAATGCACCTACTAGGAAGAAGAGCAATAAGACAGCATTATAAAATGAAAAAGTGCGCTTTGATTTTGAATGGCGAAGACGTGCTCACCTAGACATTCACAGGTTCTTTTTGAAATATTAGCAAAACAACAAAGCTAATGCTTTTCACGGAACTTACGTAATTACCCATCATACATTGTGATATAGCCTGGTTCGTTGGTCTGTTAGATCGGATTGCTTTCTCACTACAACTGAACTGCTCCAGAGTTCATTTTCAATCGAGCTGAGACCACCTCGTTCAGGTGATCTCAGATCGATTGTTTTGGCGTGGATCCAGGCGCGGTTGCCATGTTCACATATCCCCAAACGAACCGAGCTAAGGGCAGAAACGTCCCAGGTTCCGAAACAACCGGCCAGGTATAAAAGCATCCTGAGGGTGCTTTCACACTTGGTTCAGTTACCTGGTCCGAATCCGAGTTCGATTGCTCCCCCTGTCCCCGCTGGACTGCGTTCATATCATTTTATTTGGGTCCGAACCGCGGTTTGTTTGCGTCATCAAGCCAGCAGATGTTTACCCCGTTTCTAGTAATGCACAGGAGAAGGCAGCAAATGCATAACATTGCTCTCTGCACTTTCATATATTTAAGTTTTTGAACCGTTCATTTTGTTTAAAAAGCTTCGGTACATAACGGCACTTGCGTCTGTCTTACGAATGTTCTGCAAATGCTCTAAAGAACGCTGAAGGCGAACAGAAATGAGATATACAGCTCTCTGCTTGCAGCGCGTCAGTCACGCTCGTCAGGAAAGTGAGTAAAACACACACACAAACACACATTTTCATCAAATAATACGTCATTAATAGCGGTTCACTTCCGCGATTTGGTACGATTGCGTTCACATCATCAGTGAACCGTACCAGAGTTCACATGAACCGTACCCCAGACCACCGTTTTTAAGCGGACTCAGGTACGGTTCGCGGGTGCACACCCGAGTTCGGAAGACAGCGTTCACATCATCCAAACGAACCGACCTCTGACGTCAATCGAACCTGGGTGCGCACCAAAAGTGCTAGTGTGAAAGCACCCTTAGTTTCAATCTTTTTGAAAATCCCGCATTGAATTGTGTCTTGTTTGTAAATGAATCTGCGGTAAAATGAAGTGAACAAAGGACCAAGTTCTTACTGACGCAGTCAGGATCTTCCTTAAAAATAAAGTTAATTCACTCTTTCCTAAAGTTGGGATCAGAAGGAAGGCAACGCAAATACTGTTTTTTTCACAATTTGCCACTGCACAGCATTTTGTTGTCTTCAGAGCCATCTTTATCATTTGGTTTCTGCATAGACCTGTACGTTTGCCTCTCTCGTAAACACTACATGCATGAATCAGTGGGCGGGGCTAAACAGGCAGTGATGTCAAGGCAGGCGTTGATCTTCTTCTGTAGAGGTGGTGCTTATCCACACTATTCCATCATAGAGTAGAACATTACAAAGCTGTCGTTTTGGCAGACTGCCTTCAATATAAGCTGTTTTTAGACTAATAACAAAGTTTTGAGTTCTGAAACCTACAAGATGTTTTTATAGTATAATGACCTCTTACATGTCAAAAGAACAGAGGGTTTCTCAGTTCATGACCCCTTTAACTTACCGACTTGCATTTTTTAGCAGAACAAAATATCATTGTTAAAAATATCACAGTTTTTAGACACATAGTTAGGTCTCTCAACAATAAGGATTTTTTTTCTGCTGCAATAATTTTACTGGCTTCCAAAAGAAATGACCACAAAAGAATAATCACATTTTTTTTTTTTTTTTAGCAATTAGTACTTTTACATTTGTTGGAAATATTAATACTTTTCATTTTCCTTTAAACAATTTTTGTCCATAAGATGTTTTGAAAAGAAACAGAAAGTCTGAAACAAGCTCCAAATTCTAAAACTAACATATCACTCCATAAATTATAGCTAAACTACAGAAATAATGTAATGCCACTTGTTATGAAAAACAATGGCAAACTATGCAAAACATTATTGATTGGTTTATGGCTTTCAGCACATTCTTACTGTTGCTTCCAAGATTATAACAAGTCATCTTTGCAACTTCTTCAAAAGCACATCTGTTATCTGTTAAATAATATTATCAAATAAGGGGACTTTGCAACAACAATGTAGAATATATCACAGAAAACCAAATGCCTATGCTTACAAGGCATAAAAATAGATATACAACACCAATGAATATAAAATAATGCAGCAATGGCCTGAAAGGGCAAGTGATTATTCCACCAACTGTCCTGAAACATTCTCGCACTGGCCCCAGGCCAGCGGGCCATCCTAGTTGTTGAGCCCTGATTGTACATGTTGAATCCTGAACAGTCATACTGTCTGAATTCTGTCCCATCTGACTGACTGGATCCAGCTTTGGCGTCAATGAAAACCTTCCAATCTCCCTTTCTGATATCCCAGCCTGTGTGGATGTGAGTATTATGTAAATGCTGTTGTGTTGTGTACGATGTCACAAGAGCCCTGAGCTAAAGCTGACAGACTAGAGAATGAGAGAAGAAGAGAGATATGGGTGCATAACCCCCACCAGCCTCCTCTGCTTTAATTCTCTTCCTTTTTCTCTCTCATTATCTCTCTCTTCGTTGCATGCTGTCACTTCCTCCTGCTATACATACATTCTGTTCTTTTGAACACATGTGTAGCATGCCCCCTGTTTATTTTCTGACCTTCATCCTCAATGCATGTCCTCCAAGGATATCAGCTTTTTGACTCTAAGACATCAGAGACACCTACACACACACACACACACACACACAAACACACAGTCTCTGTTCTCCAGAGCAATGTGTCTGCCGGCTTTAAAAGCATCACCACACCCCTTCAGTGCTCTGCCTTCCCAAAGCTCCTCCAGGCTTTGTTCATAAACCTCAGCGTGGCAGTTTGATTGGTGATACAAAACACAGCTGTTTACTATACCCACAGGATACAGAGTTAGAATCAGATAGAGGGAATCTAAAATCTGTTTAATGATTCAGGAATGCATCTACCTCTGTTAAAGTAAAAAAAAATCACATCTAATAAACAGTGGCACAGTGAACAAAGACTGGCACAGACATATGGTGCAGTCCAAACGTCTGGGACTATTTAGAAAAGCTGTGATTCAAAATCTAATTTTAACCTGGAAATAAACAGAAAGTTGCAGGAAAATAAAATGAAGAATAAAAGAAACACCATTACACAACGTGCATTAAGAAATATTGTACTATTTAATAAATGCTGTACTATTTTTAGGCAACTAATCAAATAATTTGTGACGTTTGTGAACTCCTTTGTACAGACAGTCTTTTATTGAATCTTAAGATGCTATACGTTACATTCTCAAATTATGTCAGATATCATGATCATTAGGTTTTACACAAACACCAAATACATTTTTAATTAGAAAAATGCAGATCTAAAACATTTTCACTTGCAGTCCCAGATATCTGAACACCACTGACAGGGTATCCTTCACAAACAGCAAGACACAATTCTGCTCATGCTGAGTTTACAATGTTTATAAAAGCAGTATTTACTAGCAAAGCTTTCACACTCACCTGCACCATTAACTCTTCAATACAGAGGGCACACGGGTGAGACAAGCTTTTGTTCAAACACACACACATACCCATTGAGCACAGTGTGCAACTTTGGGAAGTGCATTAAAAATGTATGGTTCTGCAGCAACTGTGTAATACAGTAAAAGGCCAGCAGAGACTAACAGGAAGACTCCTGTGTTCTTTTTGGTGTGTTGGTGTATGGGTGAAAGTACATCTGATGGGGACAATAAGATCTGAGCACGCAAAGCAATTCAAAGTGACTTCAAAGATTTAATAATACAGAATAAATGTCCAGATGTGTTAGCGAAAGGGAATTTTTTAAGCCTGTTCTCTATGGGATGATATTAGACTCAAAATGATTAATAGCGGCACACACAATTATACATGCACTGCATAAATTTTATAAATGTATCTTACTAACCACAAACAAATACCTTTCAATTTGACTCTGTGGAATTTAGGATTAAATGATTGCGCAGCGATTTTCATTTTTGCATGAGCAATTTATGATATATTAATGCAGAACAGAACATTTTTATTCGCAAATATGTCTATATTTGTACAAATTGCTGCACAATCATTGAATCCTGAATTCCACAGACTCAAATTGAAAGGCATTTTTTTGTGGTTAGTAAAATACATGTATAAAATGTATGCAGTACATGGATAATTGTGCGTGCATCTATTAATCATTTTGAGTCTAATTTCATCCCATAGTTCTCCTAAGGCAAACATCACTAACAGACTACTATTGCTTATACTTAGAGCTAGAGATTTGAACCCCTAAACCTGAGTATTTCAGCAGATAGAACAACAGATAGATCAATATGATATGAATGATAGACAGAATGACAACAAAAATTACAATTTTCAATGACAGATACATAGGCTGAAGAACAGACAGACTGATAGAATGATAGATATTACAATATATAGAATGATAAAAAGCAACACAGATAGATATAGATATTAGTCAATAAAATGATAAACAGAACAACAGAAAGATAAAATGACAGAATGATCGACTGATTGACAGAACGACAGATAGATGCTAGCATGATAGATCTATAGACAGAGAGACAAGCAGACAGATACATACACACATAAATGATAGAGGGAGAGAGAGAAAGAGAGAGAGCTCAGTATAGATTCTTGTTAAACAACTGTTCAGTTGGGCTGGTCCTTGTTTATGTGTGTCTTTTTGTGTGGGTGTTTGCCCTGTCATAGGAGGCCGCTGTTCGCCAAACATGGCCAAAGAAGCAGCATGTGGGAGGTTGCAGAAAAAGCAACACTTGGACCAAAATCCCTGTTTAAACTGTGACACACACACACACAAAATGCCACCCACATCACACTTTCTATCACAAGTGACAAGATTCAGAATACTGAAATAACTGCCCTTCTGTCTCGATTCAATCCTTTCGCTCTTTCCAATCTTCCAACTCTACCTTCCCTGTACATTTGACATCACAGCCTAATCAGCAATCTGAACTAATCAGACGTAAATGGCAAACACCCCTGTGGCCACAAATGTCCCAAATCACACAGGTTCAGCATGAGTGTGTATGTATGTGCACATTTGAGCGAGATATGCCAGCCGTGTGCCTCAATGAGCATTAAGAAAACGGTGACTCATCATACCACACATTACACGTGTACCTCTCTCTCTCTCTCTGTCCTTCTATAGGGTCTCTGTATGATGTCATGACAGCAGCAGAGCAGTGCTCTCAGCATAGGACAGGAATTAACATCACAGTCACTTACGTCTATAATGCGTGTGTGTGTGTGTGTGTGTGTGTGTGACGTGGGGGAAGGGAGACATGGTATTGCGTCTGCACTAATTGCACTGTGTACTTCATGGACTAACAGCACAACAAATTAAAATCAGATTCTAAAGGCAGCAGTCTGTAGCAATAGATATCAGTCTATTGTAATCATTGCAAAAAATGAAGAATTTATACTTGTGGTGAAATAGCACAGCTGGGTAGAGACATTTATGTCATTTGGTCAGCTCTCTTCTTTTTATTTCACCTTTTATGTTAATCTTTCTAGATTTTCTGTCAAGTGTAAATTTAGTGAAATACAGAAAGTGTAAAGGGTGTTAGAGCTTGGGATTTAAAGTGTGTGATATTGTGAATTAGCACTCAGATTCAGCCATAAATACACGGGTTAGTACAGATCCTGTGTCTTCCTTGCCATATGAAAAAGATGTAGATTTTAGCAAAATATCACTGGTTCATAACACCATGATGGGGCTAAAGCACATATAGATATCTAGTAAGATTTTAAAACAACAGCAGAATTCTATCCTTTAAGGAGCCTAAGAGAAAGCCATTTGTATTGCTGTTTCAAAAACACCTCAGGCTATAGCAATATCTTCCTCTAGAAAATCAAAAAAGCCTGTAGTATCAACTACAAGCAACAATTAAATCAAATCCATAGTGGCAGTGTATTAGTTTACAGTATGCTATGCTAGCAGACTTACCAGTTAAGGTGTGGTCACATTTACCATTGTTCAGATTTCTGCTCATTCTGCTTATTTTGCTATATATATATACATATATACATATATATATATATATATATATATATATATATATTTTTTTTTTTTTTTTTTTTTTTTTTTTTACTTTTTTGATACTGGATATATGTTTTAAATGTATCTGCAGTACAGATATGCTCAAACAATGGATTCAAGGTAAATATTAATCTCCAGTGCTCTTGTTTTCTGTATTATACAGTATTTTGTTACTATTATGGTGTAAGGAAGCACTGAAAATGATCCAGCATGTCAGTGAACTGTACAGATGAAGCAAACTGAATCACAAACAATTTAAGACCTTTTGCAAACCCGTTTGACCGATTAAAGCATACAGTAATCTCCAGAGTCAGACAAGGATATATCAATAATGTTTTACTAGGGCACAATGGTATTTCACAGAGGCATGTGTCCTAAAAAGGGTCTAGCGACACCCCTGCGTCCCCATAAATCACTGCCCATTAAAAGCAATTAAACATTCACCACATCCAATTGTCATGAAATATAAACCATTAAGCAAATTTTTTTAAAAATGTTGTCATCACCAACACCCTAAACTGTCATATGTTCCTGTACTGATTTATCTCAGTACCTATATGAATCAACACTAACATAAGCTTCCGACACAAAGAAGCGCTATGAAAGAAAAAGCTGATTAGACAGACATATGGAGCATTAGGATATGAGCAACAAATCCCAAGAAGCGAGGATATTATTGTTAAGGAAGCTAGATGACTCTCGGATCATATTGAAAATGACTTGCTCTGATAGCACAGAGATTTCCATAAATACTGGCACATATTTGAGGAATAAGGTCATGAACTTCCAGTGATCTGTATGCACTCGTTTTCCATTTTCAGAAATCACTGCTGAACAAACTACAGATTAAGTTTTTTTCCTCTCTTTCCATGTTTTCATATGAGTATCCTTACTTTCAATTCCTGAGGCAAAAGGGAGTCAAACACAGTTAAGAGCTTGATTAAACATGAGGTATATTTAGCTGTTCCAAAAGCCCAATGACGCTGACTGTGGTCTTCCTTTTGCTGAGTAACGGAATGAAAAGCTAAGATAAAGCAACAGGAATTATAAAACAACGAGTGGGAGGAACAGGCAGAGAAAGGGAGCATGAAGGAGAAGGATATTTCTGTTGTTAGCGTTTGATGTGAGCGGTTTTCAGCCCACAGGAAAGCGTGAATGCAGAAAGACAGAAAAATACAGAGTGGTTTAACCTGCGCACCCACAGAACCCCTCTGTCAAGGTCACACCTGCTACCACACACTCCAGTACAGTGTGTGTTTGGCTGAAAGCCACTCTTGCCATGAGGTCCATTCAGGGACTTGGATGGCAGTACTTAATGATCAAAGGCCATCTCATGGGTGTTACGTGCATTGAATCCCACGACTGCTGATGGGGTTACCAGGATCACAGTCCAGCTGCTAAACCAACAGCAGGACAATTAGCCCTCGTTTTCTCAAAGGTGGGACTGTTCTGGCAACTGGCCGATAGTAATCTGTCAGCATAACACTAAATGACAAACTCCAAATGAGTCAGAATCACTGCATAGTACCTTATCCAAAAATTAGTTTAAAAAAATGGCAGTTGTTTCCAGGAATTTATTGCGAATATATATAAAAGAACAACTGCAACAACAACTAGTCACTAAACTTTTGGAGATCAATCAATCGATATTGAGGTTTTTATCATCTTAAAAAAGTCTAAAAATAATAACCACATACATTAAAGCATAGTATGCACTATAAATATGAATAATAATTATTATGATTATTATTAGTAGTAATATGCAGAACTGTTTTGTGATCTAAATTATTACAAATATAAATGTCTACACATTTGAAAAGTACAGTTGAAAATTGTGAATGTCAGTAAAAAAATTCTAAACAATTAGCGATTTATCTTTTTCAAAAACCATAAAACACACCAATGAAATCCCGTGAGCTACAGAGTGCATAAATTATACTTTTTTTTTCTTAGAAAAACATAGTTTTAACTAGGGATATGCAGGTATCAAATTTTTCCTGTTGCGATTAATCGCTAATGCTTTTATCACGGTACACAGTTTTATCACAGTACTGAAATTTAGTTTAACAAAAGTGGTCATAATACAGATCATATAACAGGTTAAATTATTTTTTTTTTCTTATAACAAAAATAACTGAACATTTAAATACAATAAAGCAATACAGAAAAATATATAAAGTTAAATGTTTTACACAGATTAAAGTGCAAAAGAACAATAAAGACCCATAGGTATCACTTTACAATAAGACCTCATTAGTAAACCATTAACATTCACAATGAGCAATAGCTACATTTGCTACAGAAGTTATTAATCTTTGTTAAAAAAAATACATGTCTTAGTTCATGTTAGCTCATTAAATAACATTGAACATAACATTATATTCAAGCAGCATATAGGTGTTGTGCATTTTGACCAGTTGATAGGAAAAGTATTCTTAAAATGCATTCCAAATTCTGAATAATTTGTAATTACCGTGATATCGCATTACTGAATACCAGAACATGTCTAGTTTTAACAAAATCTGACTATAGAAATACACTGGTTGAACAATGTACATGTTCACAGCAAAATACATTGTAACTTAAGCTTTTACTTAAAAAAAAAAAAATACTATTTTCAGTAAATTACAGTACATTTACCATTAAATCTATTATAATTCTTCACCAAACTGGGCATGGTAACTTGCAGTAAACTAATAAAAATGATTAACATTTAATTTTTTAAAAAGTTATCATTGTTTTATTGTGTACTGTATTAAATTATTTATTTTTTTAAGCATTTCTAAAAAAAAAATTTCTGATAAAACCACAAACACTTTCAGTGATTTTCCAAAGCTATGTAAACGCAACCTCGATAAGCGAAGAATGCTGTCCACTTACACACGTGCTGTGATCTAGACACAAAATACCTAATCAAAGCAAATGTGTGTGTGACACAGACATTTGACAGGGGAGAAGCTCAGCTGAAGGGAGTGGAGTAGTGCAGAGTGATGGAGGGGTGAAGGGGAAGAAGAAAGTGGTAGGGGCTATGGGACTGGAAACCTCTTTGAAGTGATGAAACAGATCAATGAGCCAAAGACAGGCTTTGATGGTGAGAGAGATCAGCTTACAGACAGTTCACGGAGCCTTGTTAGTGTGATGAAGTGTAAGCTGGGCTGTGTGATCGCGTGTGTTGTGACTGACTGATTGACTGACTGACAGATGCCACTTCCTTGCATGCGTATATCGCACCGACAACAAAATGCTGAGCTTGTATGCGCATATAAGTGCGGCAATATGTTTGTCAGTTTGCCAAAGAGCCAATGAAGCACAGTATTCCATTGTTTGTGTGTAATTACAGAGCAGGTAGGTGACCTCAAAGGCACAAGGGACTCACAGTTCTGCCCAGTTTACCGTGAGAGAGCAGGAGTCTGTCTCGCCTGGCAACTGCATCCCATAAACTGCACCGCACTTTCTAAACTGCATAGCAACCACTTAGCACAGACAGAAACAAAAATTCACTGCAGTGACGGAGGGAGGAGGAGGTAAAGACACAGAAAGGAGAGAAACAGAAGGCGTACGGAGGAGCGAGCAGGTGCAAAACAGACAGAGCAACGTCAGAAACAATAAACAAGACCTGAATATTTGGCTCTGTGTGAACAATCTGCACTGTTTATCTTGCTAAACTGGTGTCAGGTCTCTGCAATTTGCTATTGTGTTATTTGTTATTGCCTTTTTGCCTTAATGGAAAGGGCATGTGTCTGAGCTTTGAGAGACATCACAAACAAAAGAAATTGTTTTCTGAAAGTGAAGACAATATTGAATCCTTCTGCAACATTTCCATTACCCTTTCCTTGAAAGTGGTGACTCACAAGTGCCCTTACTTGAGGATGTCAGCCTGCTCCAGTTCAGCCCTTTTTTTGTTCTGCATCCTGTCTGATGGGCCAACACTCCTAGACTGTACCAGGAGGGTAATTTACTGTAAATTATTTAATAGCTTCTCTGCAAACGTCACAAAGACCATATTTCTATGACGACTAGGTACCGGCAACACGCGAGGCTTTTTTCATGTCTCTGTCGTTAAGAGGTTTTCTCATGCAAGCCTCAGGGGAAACGGACTGCGATATATGCCGTGCTTATTAGATAAGAGCAATAAAAGAGGAGCATTTCAGATGGGCCGATTCCATTTCTACTGCACAGAAAATAAAAAGCGCAAGTATTGTGGGAGCTTTTTTGAAGAGGTTAGCATAAAAATGAGCTGATAGACTTGAAATTCCCAGGGCCACGATGGGGTGAACTGAAGTGAACCCTAATGCAGACAGGGCATGCTGAGATGCAGAAATGCCGGATTAATGCAGGTTTAGCATTATAGTAATGTGAGTGAGGACCTTGAGAGCTGAGGGAAGGCATAATTAGGTTGGACTGGAGAAGTCAACTTGAAACAATGTCCCAAAACAATGCAAAGCCAGCACACCGTCCCCTAAAATCACTGAAGAATAGCTGAGGAGTCCAAACAAGGTAAGATGAAACTAACCAAGTTACAAATTACACATAAATGCATTTTTATAAATACAAAATGAATATTTATAATAATGCATCCAATTTAAAACACCAACTATATATATATATATATATATATATATATATACTTTAAAAGAGCTTAACTTTAAAAGAGCACCTTCTTCTATCTATATATATATATATATATATATATATATATATATATATATGTGTGTGTGTGTGTGTGTGTGTGTGTGCGTATAAATATATATATATATTTAAATCAAATATTCTTCTAGGTCTTAGAGAGGGTTTTAGCATGCTGACAGTATGACAGTAAAAACGGTAACTGTTACTGTCAACATGCTAAAACCCTCTCCGACTACTTGCGTTGCTAAATGCATCCCATTTAAAGCACTGCCGACACAGCCAACAAATTCACCGCCTTCAACAATAAATTTCAAAACAATTACTGTCAGAATACAAATGCACAAATGTCTCTCACTATGAGCATTGCATTAAGACGATTTGTCAAGTTAAAAACTTCTTTCAACTTTAAAAAATTTATCTTAAGACCTCTGAGTTCAGTTCTACTGCATTCTGTCTACTGTAGGTGCTAAGAACCCCGTCTCATGACATCTGGTCTGTGAACAAGCCCTTAACCTGCACAATTTTACAGGGCGAACCATAACCAGACGATTTTAAAGTGATCTATTTTTGCACATTCCTAATGTGGACACTGTGGAAAAAATAAGAATATACAATAATTTCTCAAAAACCACCAGGCACTGTAGGTTCTTCTGTACCATTCTATCCCTAATGCAATGAGGTTTGAGTGCCTAGTGAATCTGATCAGATTTGTCTGAATTGGTGGCCCTTCCTGTAGTTACAGAGTACAGTGAGTTATACAGTCACACACTCAATCATAGATGGCTGCTGCTGTGCCATTATGAAGTTAAACTCCTTTGCTTGAGCCGATCACAGCACACAAGTGTGCTCACACACACACACACACACACACACACACATACACTGCTGGCAATGAGCCTTGCTCCTGTGGATTACGTAAGAAGTGGCATAGGCATCCTCGGGCAATGTCTGTGTGTGTGTTAGGCTCAGCTCTACATGCCTGACACTCAAAGCAATACAAAACACATGCATAACCACCACAGCCATGTCACAGCCAGTATATTTCATATCATATGTGGAATCGTAAAATGGGACGCATCACCAGTTACAGCATTCTCAGCAAAAGTGTAGTCTCTTTTTATTTAAACAGATAATTCACCCAAACATGAAAATTCTGTCATTGATTACTCATGTCGTTCCAAACCTGTAAGACCTTTGCTCACCTTCAGAACACAAATGAAGATATTTTTGATCAAATCCAAGAGCTTCCTGACCCTGCATAGACAAGACAGCAACAGAACTGACATGTTCCAGACCCAGAAAGATAGTAAGGACATTGTTAAAATAGTCTATGTGACATCAGTGAAGGTTCAACCTTAATTTTATGAAGCTACAAGAAGACTTTTATGGGTATGGAACACAATGAGGGTGATTAATTAATAACAAAATGTTCATTTTTGGGTGAACTATCTCATTAACCTTCTTGACTTTTTACTCTGAGATGGAAAATAGGCTTCTGTAGTATAGTGATATTTGCATAACCTACTACCTAATAAAATGACACCATCTGGTTGTTGTTGTTTTTTGAAGGAAGCATAAATGTGTCCTTCACAGCCTGTGACATCCCACAATCCTATGCCTGAAATTCAGTGGTTGGTTGAAAACATAAGAATAGTGTATGAACAAACAGTATACATAAATAAATTAATTTAGAAATGTCGTTATTTTCTGCATTTTTTCGTCAACCTATGACTACAAAGAAATAAGTATCTTTAAATATTTGCTTAGTTATGTCTTAAGCTTACTTGAATTTGTTCTACAGTACATCACTAAATGTGATATTACAATGAGATAAGTTATCTTCATAGAAAAACACTGTCTCATTGGGTGGCGAGCCTGCAAGGTTTAGGACACTGCCTTCATATCTTTCAGTGACATTAAATTCAAGTGTATTCATCACAAGCACTGAACATGATCTGTTCAATAATCTGCAACCTATAATGGAGACGAAGCTTGATCATGGTGACATATATCTTCTTTAGAAATAAATACCCTTCATTAAATTTGAAGAGATGATCATTGTGAATAAAATGATCAGACTCATAGTGGGTTATATTCTAAATTACAGTGATTATGACTGTCAGCAATCAGTGTTGGAGACATATTTTTGCATAGCAACCAACAATCTCACAGTGTACTGCAAAAAGAGGAAGTGCAAATACTCAGGAGACTATTTAAAATGTATCTGCTTTACCATGAGGTCATCACACCACTTTGTGCATGTCTGTGTGTGTATGTCTGAGAGGTTGATCAATAGATCTTGCGTGCGAGCCGCACAGTCATGGGCCCGCAAGGCTAGTTGAGTTATGAGTCTGCCATTCTCTATCCTCTGCGCTTGAAAATATAATTCTCAAAGGACAGGGACCACCCAAAACTGTCTGCTACACAATAACCACCATTTCACCACCCGCAATTTAATTATTCAAATAGTAGACCACCAATAACAATGTTACCATAGTCTATAAGAGGTTGTTTAAAGCAGAATTGTGTAATATTCTTAACAACAACAAAAAATCCCAATCCTGCAAAATTGGCTCAACCAATGGTGTGAGTTTGGGGGTGGGACTATATGTTTGTCCGACCAACGGTAGACAGTGGGAGTGTTTTTTTTTTTGGTGGTGAAGAAATGAATTCCACACCTTTTGTGAAAGATTTTAAGGGGACATATTATTTTTTTTTTTTGTAGTTTTTTTCTATATATGTGTGTGTTTTGTCTTTTTGTGAGCGAGCTGTGGGAAACAGAACGCTTTTGGGATCGCAGGGCATTTGCCCGCTGGCCTGAGACTGAAGACTCTCCTCTCTCTCCCTCCCTCCGCTCTAATCTTCTGGATGCTTTTGCCAGGATTCTGCCATTCTGGTCTCTTGATCTGCCACTTTCAGTCATTCTCAACTGGGGAGAAGTTTACACAACTGCAAAACAGATCTTCACAGCGCTATGCAGCTCACAGCTACAGACACACACTGTGTGGCATACACATACAAATGTGATCTTGTTAGCATTCATAGGTATTCACACATATTCACACATTTTCATATGTTTGGACCGAGACTACATTTATCAATGCGATCATAGCATCTAAAAATTTAGATAAAATTTTTGCATAGATAAATGGAATTAATAGGTGGGTTTTATTGTATACCACTGTTCAAAAGTTTTAGTTTTTTAGTTTTTTATGTTGTTGAAAGTCTTACAATCATAATATATATATATATATATCATAATGAAATATAAATGTTAACTCTTAACTGTCACTTTTGATCAATTTAATGCATCCTTGCTGAATAGAAGTATTCATTTATTTTTAAAAAAGTATATGTATATTGAACTTTTGAACATTCAAAAGGCTTCAAGTTTCTAAAGCTGTTAACTGCGTTTCATTGTCATTCGAAACAGACATTTAAAAAATATATATCTACAAATATGAATGAGATAACATTGCAAATACTTCAAAATACTATGAGATTTGTACCATGTATATCTGACCAGAAATACCAGCATAACCTAAGTCAGTCACAATTTTGCTAATCCATCCAAGATCAGACCAAAATCAGTCACAAAATCAAAGGTATGTCTTTATTCTACCATCCCATTCAGCTGAATCTTGAGTTTCTTTTTGCACTGCTGATAGCTCGGGATGAGATGCGAAGAAAGAAAGAAAGAAAGAAAGAAAGAAAGAAAGAAAGAAAGAAAGAAAGAAAGAAAGAAAGAAAGGACGATGCACTGATCACAATTTGGAGTCTCTTAGGGAGATTTTCATTTGCCCTCATCTCACAGCAGCCGACATTTATCTGATCACAGTCACTCAAAGAGGCTAAGTATCAGCGAACTCCTCAGAGAGCAAAGACATTCAGTTTCTAAAGAGGCTGTTCTCTGAAGAGCCGCCGCATGTATCAACTTCCACCAATATCATTCAACATCTGACAAAGGGCGGTGTCAAGCGAGCTGTTCTTCCGACTTGACTGACTTGAAGCAAATTATCCCGTAGTGACGGCAGAAGAAATATTTTCAATTAGAGCTGCGCTCACTGTGAAAAGTAATGTCATGCCTCTGTGTGTACAAATGAATCGGGGAATGTGGAAGTTCATTTCAAAATCAAAGGCCATCTATTTGAATACAGAGTGTGAATGGAGGTTTTGATTAGACAGGAAGTTCTTTGCCGTCTCTGAGATGGGAATAGACCTTAGTGACTTGTTCGGTATAATTAATATCTGAATTTATGTACTAGGATCATTCATGAGGGTGATGAAAGAGACACTGAACTAAGGTGATGTGCCTTAATGATCCCAAATCCCAATCCAGTAACAATAAACGTCCTTTTACAAAAGACTTACGACGGGTTTGACTGACAAGCCATGACAGCGGATCAGCTCAGTTAAGCACAACAAATAGCATCACTTTAAAGCAGATGAAGCTTGTTATGTTGTGATGCAGCATAATATAGTCACATTTCAGAAAGGCAAAACTAACAATGGGTCATCCATGTCCTAATGAATTTGTTTTTAGCTTGACAATGCCCTTAAACACACCAGTAATAACAACTTATAACACAACTGACAAAGAAACTAAATACTTACTGACAGGTTCACACTGCACCTGAAACAGAGCAGAGATTATTTCATTTCCATTGTGAAAAGGATACAATCGTAAAGCCCCACTCTGAGTCCCGATGGCAAGGATTTTCTGGACGGGGTCGAATGCCATAGAGGAGGGCTGATAAGGGAAGCCATGGCGCACAGTCTGAGGATCAAAACAGAAAAGAAAAATGTTTTAAAAAGTACACAATGTAAAGCTTGGGGGCAAATAATTTAAAATAAATTGCTGGCTGACATTTTAGTTTACATTTTATTTGTCTGTTTTTATCTATTTTTGCTTATGATGAACGTTTCATCATTTCGTTTCATTCATCATTTTTAATGTGACAGAAGTTTTACAGTGTTGTTATTGTTCAACTAAAACAATTTTAAAAATGCTAATTAAAACAAAGCTGAAATAAAAATACTAGATTAAGTTATTTCAGTTAGTTGCCAAGACAACATTTTTAATTTTCATTAAATCGAAGTGCTTAACTTACTAAAACATAAATAAAAATACTCAGAAAACAATAGAACAATAGAAAATGACGAAAACTAAAATATGAAAATTTAAAATATAAAAATAGTGAATTCAAAATAGAATAAATTTTCCTAAAATAATACTGGTTGTGTAGTATTTACGGTCTTGATTTGAAGTATTGTGGCAAAGCATGTGTATGTGTGCAGCACGATGGAGTCAATCTTCCACAATTCAATATCAGTTCAATATCAATTTTAACTGAATATATATTCAAATACCCAGCCTTTTGAATTGCTTAAACAATCCTTATGTGCTATAGATAGACAAAAACAACAGGCAGTGAGAACACAGACCTGGCTGTATCCAGAGAACAACAACAATGGTTGACTACAGGTTTACAGCACTGGCCTCTGCTTAACAGCTGTCATTGTCGCACTGTCTGTTTGAAAACCTAGAGGGTGCCTACACTGATAGCACTTCTGAGCATCAAGACGAACCTATAATGCTGTCTAGCTAGGCAGCTCAGTGTGTTTTGAGACGCAGCCTCTGTGTCTGTGTATGTTTGTTTTAGTGGCTAAAGCGGGTTACGTAAGCGGCGCTCGCGGGGACGGGTACCTGTCGGTGAGCAGCAGTAGCATCAAGCTTCACTTCATCCTTCCCATCTATCTCATTTCTCTTTTCATCTTTCCACTAATTATGAAATAAACATTAACGTAATCCAGCGTTCGTATGCGTCTATTAAATTTCAACCTGACAAAAAGACCAAAGCCTCTGTAAATGCACTCATGTAACCTCGTTAACTACGATAAGATTAATGATTATTAAATTCAGATCGGTGTTTTAAGAAACAACTGTATCAATATCGGAACGATACGTGAATATTCCCTTCTCTTGAGAAATCATTTAGTGCTTCATAATAACACACTTTAAGATAATACCATGTAAGCTCTTGAAAATAATTAATGTGGAATAGATTTGAAAACATGCTCCGTAGAATAATTATTAGATGGCGTTGACAGGATTGTATTCTTACAAACGCGTTACTTTTTTCCTGCCTTCAGAGACTGACAGCAGCGCGAGCAAATACCAATCGAGCGCGCGCTGTGAAGAAGCCGTTTATTGGTTGGGTCTACTAAACGAATACGCCCCCTTCAATGAAGAAGTCGCTGTTTGGATTGAAGGAGGGCCCATATTTGAACTGAATTGGTTTGCCATTCGTGGTTGTATGCTGAAAATGTCTTGTAAATCTATTCAGATGACTTTTTTAACCTAACTGATAAAATAATGCCCAGCAGTCACAAATACTGAGGCTAAAATGACAATATGCTGTCATTTGGGATTTTTGTAGTGACTCAGCAGATCTCTAGACACTAACTTCAATATAGTGTAATAAGATTTGTGAACGACTCGGTGTTCAAACGAATCTAGTAAATGATTCAATGACTCACGCATGACACAAAAGGAACTTGTCGCCACCTACTGTACTAACAAAGTAACCTGTAGCAATGTTGACTGAGCGAACTGATTCGAATCTTTGAAATGAATTAAAATCCCAGCTGCAGTGCTGTCATTCTCCTACAGTTTCCGCACACGTGTGTGTGGGTTTATAATCTAATATGGCATTCATCTGGACGTGGTTTTGCGCGGAGCGAGATGGATGAGAAGAGAGAAGCCTCTACAGATAACCCATTTCTCACCGAGAACTATTAACTCCATCCACTGTGCTCCCAGATCTAATGCAGAGAGGGCAGCTAAACCAAAGCAATACTTCAAACTTGGCCTATTCAAAACACATTGCACACTCGCAGTCTCAGAACCTAGGCTAGACAACAACCTAAAGATCTGCCTACCTAGACAACATTTGGGCACCTTTGATGGCCCAAAATTATCCTTCTATACTGTATGCTTCAGTGTGTCCAAAAAGAGTCAAGAATAGTTCTGGGTTTTCAAGAAAATACCAAAATTACACGTTAATCCCAGCACAGTAGATTATGCAAGAAACGGGTTGTTTATCCCCCTCCCTCCCTCCACTCCCTCCACTCAAGCATCAAAGCTTCATTCTATGACCACAAGATACAGACGCTTCAGTAAAGCAGCATGTTTAACACTGGACACTATGACACGGAAGATATGGACAGGAAAAGTAACCGTGTGGGTTCAAACGAATCTCAGTGTCACGCATGAATATTTTACGCATTTGTCCGCATTTTCCAAACACAGTCAGCTCTTTCCACGCACAGCTTGTGAAAAAAATTTTTTTAGTATGGGTTTGAGGGAGCAGAGTATGATAGTACAGTGTGTAATACCAGCGGTTTAATGTAAAAACGCATTCCAGCGGTGTGCAATCAAAAGATACTGGACTCTGTTATTTGCAATAAAACATACGAATGACATCATAACGCATAATAGTTTTTTCATTAAAACGTTATGTGATGCATCACATCTAAACAGAAAAGACACGCGTTATCTATATTCTAGTATCTATAGCTATTCTAGTAAATCTGTGGATAAAGTGAAATCACAGCATGCACTAAGTGGCACTTGCGCGAGGTTTATTAAAGAAAAAACACACACACACATCAGGTGATGTTACACATTCACTTGAAAGCTTCCCCACCTTGCAGATCTGGAAGTGTTCAGACTGGAGCGTCTCCGGGATGAGCTCGTTCTCCTTGGCCCCGAGCTGCGGGGATGGAGAAGGGGACGACACGGCCGTCAAGCCGTCCAGCACCTTACGAATATTAAACTTCTTCATTTTCCCCCCGGTGCGAGAGACGGAGGGGGACGGGAGCACCGAGTCGAGATCAGCCGTGGATGATGAGAGGGAAAGCCGCTCTCGCTCGTTTCTGCAGCACGTCTCTTTAAACCTCACATTTTAAGTGTTTTCACCGTGTCCTCCATGGCTTAAAGCTTGGGTTGTGAACGGTGATATTTTTTGCTTTTTATTAGCGTTTGTGGGGTGTCCGTTTATTCTGACTCGGCGTCCCGCTGCGTCTCAAATTCCCTCTATCCTCTCACTCCCACTCTCTCACTCGCTCGATCCCTTCTGCTCGCCACTCAACGCGGAAACACCGCTGCAGCGCCGCGCATGCGCACTCCAGACTGGATGACTGAAGCCGCCTTCCAAACGCTTTTCCCGGTGACCAGGCAAGACTGTGGAGCGCTGAGTGAGCCTGGCGTCACATTGCAGAAATGAGGGGTGGGACTCTGCACCTGGAGCCGCAGGGATGCAGGATGGAAGCGCATCAGCTAACACATAACAGTCATAATATGCATCAGTTCTTTAGTTTAGCCTGCACGCTGTAAAATAGATTTGATAGGGGAAATATTTTTTTAGATTATGACTATTTTTTAAGGTTAATTTCTCCATGGGCACAAAAAAGCTATCCATGGTTGCTCTCTAAGAAGAAACAGGGCTCTCACGGTCATAGAAAATCTGCACATTTCAAGGAGTCAGAAATTTCTTGAGACAATATATGTTTTTTAGTTATATTCAGCTCTAAAATATTTAATTGGGTTGCAATCTATATTATTAAAAAAAAACATATTAGCATCATTATTTTAAATCCTTACCTGGTAATCTGAATGAATGTAAAATCATGGAAATTCACTGGTCAAAATGTATTAGTGCAAAAAGAATAGGCTAACTGAAAACATGTTAATTTGTGGCTGTACTCCAATAGTGTGACATGGGGTACAAAATGTATTTATAAAAACTCTTGTCTGAATGTATCTCAGTGTGGCTTCGTTATTTTAAATTGTTAAACAAAAGCTATAACTATTAATGATATGCAAATGTTAGTTTGCAGGATTGAGGTATTTCTCATTTAAGACAGTTTGAAATAATCCACCACAACAGAAAACAAAATATATTGTGCAATTGCAATTAGATTTTTAACTAGACTTGTAGTCTGAACACTGATCATTATAAAAGATTGCCAGCTATCTAGATCAGTGTTGGCTTTCGTATGTCTGATGTAAGATAAAGAAGGTCAGAAAGTAGAGGTCATAATGGCTCAACCGTCAGTCTTGCCACTGCTGTTTAAGAGTGTGTCACTAGCAACTGATTTAGACACCTGCCCCTGTTTAATGAAGGCCAAGTTTACTCTTTGCGATCTGCAATGCATGTCTGGTAGAGCACAGTTTGTCTCTGTCCATGAGATGAAATTAGATTATTTTAGGGAAAATTTTAACACTACTTAATCAAACCAGCTGCTGAGAAGAACTGTACATGCCGGACAGCATGTCCAACTAATTACTTATTGCAAAATCAAATTAATACCATATTCATATTCAAATTAATACAATATTAATTTGGCTTCAGTTATAAAATCATCAAAAAAATAAAAAGCCAATGCATCCATATAAATTTAGGGTAACTATTCACAGTTTAGATTATAGATATCATTATAACATAGGGTATTATGGCCTGATCAATGAACAGATTTAAAATAAAAAAGTTAGTCACAAGTATATGTAAATAAAGTCACTGAGTACCCTTGACCACCACGCTAATGAAGACAAACACTAGGTCTTCACTGAGGTTTGGAGATCCCTTTGATTCTCTACCCTTTAATACTGTAACGATGGAGATTGCATGCATTTCCTTATCAGGCCCTGGGAGAGGCTGAAGAGATCCTTATAAGGTAAGGGCCATCCTCATGTACGTATGAGTCACTGACCAATCACCAGCTCGCTACACACACAAAACACTCCATAAACCACACACTGGAACATCAATGACTTCAATGGTTTCTCAATCACTCTGCTCCCTTTTATTCTTGACAATAATAAGAGAGAGAGAGAGTTTAGTATTCAGCATTAAGTGGGTATGAGACTGACATTTGTAAGCTTTGTTAAGACCCTCCCACTGATGAATGTTTGGCTAGTTCGCTAAGGAGGGGCCAAAGTTTACAGAAGTATGACTAAAGCAAGGTACTCCTTTGTTGACGTGGGTTTCATGCAAGAAGCTATAAACCCCTCTAATTACAGATGCAGCATTGCAATTTAGCACACACCAGTGCATGATCACAATTTAAACTATTGTTTTTATTTATTTAGTCATTCCTCCTCGTGTGGGTTATCAGGTTAATTTAGTTGCCATGTGCAATAAATACTTTTTTTTAAATATTTAAAAATTAAATACAAAATAAAATAAAAAAAAACAAATGTAAAGAAAACTAAAAATGTATAAATAAAAACTTTTTTAAATTTATATAAATACATACAGTACAGTACACACTCACAAACACACATTTTCATTTAAAAATGTTTAAAGAGTTATGCTAAATTGATATTTCCAATTATTATTTATCGCTATAGTATCATAACTCTGTAGAAATTATTTTTTAAACTTAAATTATATTATAATTCACATCTCTATTTCTCCCTAACCAAAAAATATTGACACACTTTTTATGAAAATATCAGAACATTTTGATAGTAATAAATCTTCTCTGCATCAATCAAAAAACATTGACAATCGTTTTATGAAAATATCTGAACATTTTGACAGTAATAAAGATAATCTTCTCTGCATCACCACAGAAACTGCATTCATTACAACCTATGATGTCAATTGCCTGTCCAATCTAATTAGATGTACCTTTCCCCTTGGCATGCTTAGCCCCGCCCCCTTTTAAACCATACAACTCTGATGATGATTACACAGCGATTGTGTGCTTTATTTCATAATCAGAAGGCCCATGTCATTATTAGTTTGTTTTGATGACCTCTAACAAGTTATGAATAATTCATAAAGTGTTTCAATATGCAAATATCCAGCTTCTGTGATTGAACACAGGGTTTTAAACTGAGGGGAATGTAAAATGTGTTTAATATTGAACTGTATTATAAGGAACAGTGTATTCAAATTAATCCACCCCTAATCCTACAAAGAAAGAGCTGGATGTGACATGGCTTTAAAGGGACATCAGTAAACTATAATAACAAATGAACTCACACATTTACACATACAGCACTGCACAGGGCTTTAGGAAAATGCACTACGAGAGCTACATTTACATCTCAAATAGGCACAGTTTTGCTTCCTAACACAAATGCAGAATGCGATCAGATTGCCAAATTGTTTGCAGTCTTTAGTTTACAGGTCTGTAAGTGGCTCTCACAAAAGAGATCTTCAGAAGGATCCACATCTATGAATGCCATTTCAGTCTGTTTGCATCATCTGCTTCATGAACAGATGTTGATTCTGTATTACCGCCTTAAATAATGCATCGACAGCATCGTAATGATCTGAGAGTTTTACGATTTGGAGAGAAAGTAATATTTCCAGCCACTTCAGCAAACAATCCCAAAGTGTATACTGATGTTTCTCAAAATAATGTTTTTAAAGGGATAGATCAAACAAAAATGAAAATTCTGTCAGTATTTGCTCATCCTCATCTCATTCCAAATGTGTTTGACTATCTTTCTAATATAATTTGAAGAATTTGAAGGCATTTCTGTTTTTGGATCATTTAGTTTTGTAGTCGCAATGTGTGAAATCCTCATTTGGGAAAATGATGTAGTTATAATTATTATTACATGAAAACAACAGAAGACTACACTATGGTACAGTACTGTATGTCCCCATTTAGATAGCCAGGTAAACGTGTGTGTGGGTGCAAGACTTGACAACTAAAAGTCTGTGCTACCAGGAGGAACATTAGAAGAAGGATGTCTCATTTGCACTCATTGCAACACATCTGCTATCAGCAGGAATAATCAACAGATGCGATAAGACACCTATCAACAATTCTCAGCAGACACATTCACACACACACATACAGATGAACTCACTGTGATGACTAAACTGCAGGCTGCTGGCAATGACACTAAAACACCCATCTTTGAGCTTTGGAGGGAGGACCTGTAATGTAAATAGCACAATAAGATACAGAAGGACAGAGAAATTATGCTAAACATAAAGGAGACTATTTCGTATGACAGAGGAAATACAGATACGTATTATCATGAGCTTCATTCATTATGTATTAAAATAGGTATTTTTCATAGACACTGAACTATAAATCCTTTGACTGACTGAAAGGTCAGTGTAACTGATAAGGTCAAGTATGGTGTCAAAAGTGTAAATTTTTTTATGTGTTCAAAGTTCTTGGTTTGAAGCATTTGCCCTGCTATGGTCTAAAGTGAGGCCTGTATTGCACAAACTTTCTTTCTCTAGAATCTTATCTGTTCACCATAATGATTCAATTTAGGATCTCATTTTAGACAAAAGCTATTACTTAACTTAAGGAAGTTTCTGTAATATGGCTCTGAAAGCCGTATCTGAGCCTACACTGTCTCAAGCACAAAAATGAAGCAAAGAGGTTTGTGAAAAGGGGATTTCCAAAGGTCAAATGGCATGTCTTGTGTGTTGCCGGGTTTAAAATAATACCATTACAGTTTCTGCTTACAGCATATAAGGGCAGCCAGCACAACCTCTGTTCTTTCAGCTCTGTGATCTCATCATTCTTGTCCAAGTCAGAAAACTATTTCAAAGCTTCCTGTCAACAGCATCTCTCACTCAGCACAAGTGTAAGATGGCAAAAGGCACTATGTAAGGGCATTTTCGAACATCTTTATACATCATTGCCAGCAACCCGTCTGATTAAACACCTCCCTGGTTTTAGATAACTTTAAACGACAGCCATCAATCACTCAGTCTGATGGGAGAGACAACCTGTCCACTCTCTTCCCATTTTTCTATTGTTTCTGTGGTTAAGACACACTATATGGTTATATGACTATTCCTCTGAGCTGGGTTGCTTCAACTAGGGTTGAGAAGACAAGCAAGACAGCTGACATTAAGTTTAGGGTTTAGCTAAGGTGAATCTGTGAACCACAGTGAACTGTAGAAGTCATTAAACAATCATATTGGCGTTGTCCCTGAGCGTAGCATCTAATTTGCACTGAATAGCCTTTTTGGACCATAAAATGTAAGAATAAAGCTTTTCTTTACTCCAATTAACGCGTTTTCCATTATTGAACGACATTTTAGTCTCCTCTCAAACACCGAAAAGAAATATCCAACAACACGTAAACGTCTCGGTTTGCCGTTCTTTCGATCCGTTCAACTTCGTAATCGGAATACTGTGGTTTCATAACCAAAATTATAGCACCCTTTTAAAATTATGAGAGCAAAACGCTGCTTTGGGCCATTACTAATGCAGTTATGAAACCTTCTCAATTAAGTGCTGTCATTCAGATTGTGTTATCAGACGCTGTACAGAAAGTCCCATCATAACACATCATGTGCCCAAATTATTCTGTTTTATAGCTGTCAGCACACAGTCATTTTCTCATTAGATAAACAGCAGGGATTTATCTCATAAACCAATATTGGTATATGTTCACCTGAACATTTAGGTATCAAGTCACTGCTTTGGGAGTCTATGCACCACACACTTAAACATTCCTGGTGGTAATTATCAGGGATTAGTAGCCGTTAGTAGAAGGTTATCATTTGATTTCATTATTAACTGAGAAAAGTTTTATCTTTCGACAATGTCTTTTGTGCTTCTCAGGATTAAAATTTAAAGCCGTACTTATCTTACCTTCACTCCTATGTGACACACAAACCAATATAATGTCAGTCACTGCCCTTGTTCAGTTCCTGTGATAGAGTTGAATGTGTGAGAAGACAAAGACATGGGGAAAAACATGGACCCTACAATTAATATTTGAGCCCTTTGTCTAATCTCCACAGTGCCATCAGCTAGAAGAGACAACGTCTGGCTAATATGAGGCATTAATATTTTTTTTCTTCTTTTTATTGTGGTGTGTGGCAGTCAGGGAGTAGAATTAAATCTTGTGCATTTGCTCAAGCACTTCCTCATACCTTATATTGAGATGACTGGACTGCAATGCAAGAAAAGAAGTCATGTTTTGCAAGTACATGTGCAAATTCTAACTGTGGCTTGGTGGATTAGCTCCCTAATATGATTTCTGGGGAGGTGAGGGTTGGTATAGCTGGAGGAGAACTGACTGCAGACTGAGGAGAAAAGGGAACACACCTACACACAGACACACACACATATCCCAGACCTTACATCACTTCAGATGTATCGCTTCACAGACAGAGAAAAAAACCCACCCAACTCAAGTTTGTGTCTGTTTGTTGTAGGGATGAGACAACAACAGAACAGTGAAAGAGAAAAGGGACACAGAGAGTGATTTAACCTCAATTATCCTTATGAGCAGAGACATCTTATGAGAGGCTGTGAGTAATGCTCTAACCATCCACTGGATTGGAATAATATCTCCTAGAGCAGGCCTCACAAAACCCCTAGAAAAACCAAAATATAAAGGACTGCAATCCTACAGACAACTGAGGTCACGTTGCTGCATTCAGCTGGCAGGAAACTTTCTGATTCAATCCAGCATTCCATTTAAAGATACAGAGGTCTCACACATTAGTTTGAAGTGGAAACTAAAGCATTGTTGCATGAATCAAAGATGTTGTAAAAGAAAAAAAACAACCTTGCCCAAATTAAAATAGGAGATTTGCTATATATATGCTTTATGTTCTGGAAACTGAAAAACTGGAAAATGTTGATGACTCATCCTGCAATATGCAACTTTGTCCAAAACAAATGCTCTTCACATTGACAATGTATCATGTTGGAATGATTTATGCATTTCTGTCGTAACACATATCCTCAAATGATGGCTAAATAGTAATAAATAGATCATTTATCACAGCTTAATGTAGCTATACATTCCTATAATAAAAGTAATTTAATTTACTTGGGAGATTCATCAAGTGTTTGTTTATTTATTTTTATTTTTAATCACATCACATTGTCATTGTGTTTGTGCTTAAGTTCCAGCACTCATTTTATCTCATGTGATAAAATATATTAAAAAAACTTGGAAACCATACAAGGATCTAATTAATTTTAATTTCATCTGTAAAGTATGTAATAAATTGCCATTTAATAAATCGTTTGAATGTATAGGAACAATAATATTCCGGAACTACTCTTGCCGTGTCTTCTGGGAAACAATATCCGCCACTCTGAGACAGACTGTCCTTCAGAGCTGCTCAAATCAATCCTGACAGTAACCATTTAAATAAAGAATCACAGAGGAAGATAACCTGACAATGAAAGGTGACTTTGCACGCTAATCTTACAAACTGAATTCACTTGTTACAAAAGAAATCTTATCTTAATATATTTTCAAAAAGGACAGGCAATGCACTGTTCTTAATAAAATGAAGAGTAATATTAGAATGAGTGGCCGCTAATTAGATTGCTATGAAATTTTGGTCGGTCAGATCACTTCCTCTTGCCCCCACTCTTACGTCCACTTGACTGGACCACAGTAGGGTTTTTCTCTAGCTCAACCTGTTCGACTGTTTCCAAAGGTGGCTCTTCCATTTTCTTATGTGACTGCTCCTTTAGGATGCGGGAACAGAATGCCTCACGAGCCTGCAGCATCTTTTGCCGATATGCATCCATTGTGTCCTGTAACAGGAAATCACATTTTTTTCTAATGACTTCTCTGCTATTGTACAAATACCAACAATAAAAACAATGATTTTGTGTGGTGTAAATCTGCATTTATAGTATCAACACATCACAAACCTGAAAGCCAATGTAAGTCTCTAGCTGTCGTTTCATCATTTCCTTGCGTGCAATTTTTTCCTTTTTACGCTGTTCCAGAATATTGTCCCAGATCAGGCGGAAATTTTGGAACTTCTCAGAGCGTTCCCTCCTCTGCTCCTCCTCCAACACTTCATCCTTCAGACGAGGCTGCGGCAAAGACTTCTCAAACAAAAAGAGAGTGAAACTATGAGAGAAAGAGAAGATCATATACATTACTGTTACCGTACTTTAAGCAAGGAGCCTTTTCAATATTGATAATAATAAGAAATGTTTTCTAAGTACCAAATCAGCATTAGAATGATATCTGAAAGCTTTGCCAACACAGGAAATAATTACATTTTAAAATTAAATATAAAACTGTTATTATTTCAAATTTATAATGTCACAATATTACTGTTATTACTGTCATTTTGATCAAATAAATGCTTCCTTGATTAACAAACTTTTTATATATATATATATTATCGACCCCAAACCTTTGAACTTTTATAATATAATATAATATAATAAATTGTGGTACCTGATAAATGGTGTATAATCTATATCATTTTTGTCAGTGTTCTGTATGAGCTCTCCACTCTGTTGGGGCTGAGGCTGATTGTCTACAAAATATAAACGTTGAAAATATTAGGCCATATATTAAATATGCCCATATTATACTGTATTAAACAATCTGGTTGTATGTATCTTTGTGTGTAACCTGTTTCAGCCGTGACAGGCTCTTTACTCTCTGCACGTTCTTGCAGCTCTTTGAGATAGCGCAGCCGGGTCTGATGAGCCCAAAACAAACCAATCAGATGCACATGCAGGATTGTTTGAACACCCAGAGCAGATTTACTTCTACCTTTCCAGTTATGTGGTACCTTTGCTGCTCTGCCAGGCTCAGCTGCTTCCCAGGCCAGTTTCATGGCTCTGATCTCCTCTAGTTTCTCAGTGTCTTTCTTCACCTCTATACTTCCTGCCTCACTGTGGTCACTCACCACACGCAGGGTCCAGTGGGGCTTACTCTCATCCAAACTCTGCACACACAAATGAACAAGCTGACATTTACAGTACTGTTCAAAAGTTTGGGGTCGGTTAGATTAAAAGAAGTCTCCATTTATTTGATCAAAAATAGAGTAAAAACAGCAATATTATAAAATATTATTATAATTTAAAATAACCATTTGCTTGTTAAATATATTTTAAAATTTAATTTATTCCACTGATGGCAAAGCTGAATTTTCAGCAGCCATTACTCCAGTCTTCAGTGTCACATGATCCTTTGGAAATCATTTTAATGTAATTTTAATGCTCAAGAAACATTTCTTACTATTATCAGTGTTGAGAACAACTGATTAATAATTTTGTACAAACCATGCTACATTTTTTTAATTCTTTCTGAAATAAAAGTTCAAAAGAACAGCATATATTTGAAATGGAAATCTTTTTTAAAAGTATAATCAACTTTACTATTACTTTTGATCGATTTACTTGCTGAATCAAAAAAAAATAAAAAATCTATATAAATATAAAAGACTGACCTCAAACTTTTGAATGGTTGTGTATGCTTACAACTCATTCTTTTAAAAATTTGAAAGTCACTTTCTTAGATTTCTGACAAAGAAACACTGTATCAGAGCTTAACCTTAAATGTCCTCAAATGTATAAATGTAAACATTATATCTTGATCCATTCCAAGGTTAAAAAAAAAACTTGAGAGAAATGTGCACTTCTGTAAAGCACAATAAACAATATTCATGAGAGAAGCTCTTTCTACAGGAGAATATGGGGTGAATGATTTAAACATATGGTGGGATTCGATACTGACATTAAAAAAAAACAAACACACATATACTGTACTGACTTGCTCCATAATGGAGCTTGACTTTGATGTTAGTTTATCTTTGTCCTTGTCTCGTTCCTTGGCCTTTTGGGTTGATTTAGGAGCAGATTTCTGGCCCTCTTTGTTTTGTTGGTCTGTACCCAAAGGCGTGGATGTGCTATCCAAAATATCCCCAAACACTGCCAAAGAAAAATAGATATCAAACAGACAAGATAATACAGAATGAAAAAAATACAGGTCTTCAACCAAAAGTGAGCCAAAAGTATGTCTATAAAATAAAATAAATAATAAAATGTTATTCTGAATACATGATTAACACATTTGGTTTTAATATAAGATTTATTTTATTATATATTTTTGTAAATATAAGGCATATCATTTGCCAATATTTATATTAACAAGTAAGTTCATATAAGTAAATTTAAGTAATTTTATAAGTACAAAATTAGTACTAAATATATATTTATAAAAAGTTTTTACATTTATATTAATAAGCAAGCCATTTCTAGGTTGATTAAAAAAAAAAAAAAGATGGCATTGCTCAACCAGCTGTCATTTATTTTAAAACAGTAATTTTTTATAAAAAAAAAATAATAGAATGCATCAACACAAAAATAACACTTAAAACCTTTAAAGTAAAGTGTTTTAATTAAAGCCTCCTGAGGCTTTTAAAAATGTAAATGCAGATGTAGATCCTGCTAGATGGCAGTGTTGCTCTATTTAAAAAAACAGAACTAAAGCTCTTTTCACCTTCTTCAGTTATTCTATGTGTAAGGGTACATCCTACTGGACAGTTTACTTAGGACACCCTCAGTATCCATAAGGACACCATAACAGAACCCTGATAATGGATTTAATCTGAAGTCACACTGTGCTCTCTGACAGCAGTGTTACCAACATGTCACTTAGTCTCAACTCTTTGTAACTCACTGAGAATATGAGACTGAACCAGTACAACAGAGAGCTATTTTGGGTGTTTGAGTGTGGATTGTCTATTGCTTGTTAACAATTAAGCTTTGATTAAATGTAAAAGAGTCATCAGCAGGGATGTGATTTGTAGTTAATTTAAAGGGTTTTTTTTATTAATTTTTTTATTTAAGGTTAAATTTATTTTAATTTTTTTTTACCTGATATGGGAATACAACAAAACCCCTGCACAAATCTCAGACAAAGGGCATTGAAAGCAAGCATAGAGGTCACTCCGGTTGGAAGCCCAAAGGGCAGCCATACTGCATCCCTTCTATATGTGCCAATGAACATCCGGCAGAGTTCAGTGCACTGGGCCTGGCTCCCATGTGCATTTATTGATTGGTGTGTGTAGTAACTGCTCCGCTGAGAGCCACTCAACTGGGTTAATTCAATTTCTCTTTCCTCTAGAAATACTTCCCAGGGCACCAGAGGCCAAGAGCCAACTTCATTTGACTTCCCACTGACCCATTTACACAAGCTTATCAGGAAATGAAATGAGAGGCACGTGTGGATTGTGACGCACACGCTTGCCAAAGTACAGTGACCACACGTGGATCTACACACACACACACACACCAGTGATAAAAGCCCTATCCAAGGCATTTAACCACCTTGATTCATTTTAATTATGGATTTACAATCATAAAAAAAAGGAATACATTTAATCAAGGGATCAGGAGGACAAAAGAATCTTAATATTATTACTGGAGCCAGGCCATCATGCAAACTAGTTCATCTCCAATACCACTTCACAATACACAAGCATCCAATAGACTAGCTCTATCTTTTCCTCTCCCTCCATCTCAATCCTTTCCATTTCCATTTCTATGAGCTTCCTGCTTATTCATTTTTCCTCAGTAAAATCAAGGTTTTTTTCAGCTATTCCACTGAGCTGACCCACAACAAATGACCTTATGTCACCCGTCCAAGGGCAAAGCAAATCGCATCTCTCTATTTGCCAAAAGCAGATGAATTTAGTAGGCTTTCATTATATTTTTTACAGCCAGCTCTCAGTTAATCAAAAGAAGCACAGGTGGGACGAGAGTCAGCCTATTCAGTACGGTTCAGACTGAATGATAAAACATGAGCAGAGATTCAAATCACATACAGCCAGATGAGTCTGGGACAAGGATTAAAAAAATAAATTAATACAAATACAAATATATTGTTAAGACAAAAACAAGCAGTAAAAAATGCTTTAATTAAAGATAAAAGTTATTTTAAAATATATATACAGGTGCATCTCAAATTAAAATGTCATGGAAAAGTTCATTTATTTCAAGTAATTCAACTCAAATTGTGAAACTTGTGTATTAAATAAATTCAATGCCACAGAGACTGAAGTAGTTTAAGTGTTTGGTTCTTAATCTTAATGACTTTCGCTCACATTTAACAAAAACCCTCCAATTCACTCAACAAATTAGAATATGGTGACATGCCAATCAGCTAATCAACTCAAAACACCTGCAAAGGTTTCCTGAGCCTTCAAAATGGTCTCTCAGTTTGGGTCACTAGGCTACACAATCATGGGGAGGACTGCTGAGCTGACAGTTGTCCAGAAGACAATCATTGTCACCCTTCACAAGGAGGGTAAGCCACAAACATAGGTTGCCAAATAAGCTGGCTGTTTACAGAGTGCTGTATCCAAGCATGTTAACAGAAAGTTGAGTGGAAGGAAAAAGTGTGGAAGAAAAAGATGCACAACCAACTGAGATAACTCCAGCCTTATGAGGATTGTCAAGCAAAATCGATTCAAGAATTTGAGTGAACTTCACAAGGGATGGACTGAGGCTGGGGTCAAGGCATCAAGAGCCACCACACACAGATGTGTCAAGGAATTTGGATTGAGTTTGTGTTTAGTCTTGTTAAGCCACTCCTGAACCACAGACAACGTCAGAGGCGTCTTACCTGGAGAAGGAGAAGAAGAACTGGACTTGCCCAGCGGTCCAAAGTCCTCTTTTCAGATGAGAGCAAGTTTTGTATTTAATTTGGAAACCAATGTCCTAGAGTCTGGAGGAAGGGTGGAGAAGCTCATAGCCCAAGTTGCTTGAAGTCCAGTGTTGTTTCCACAGTCTGTGATGATTTGGGGTGCAATGTCATCTGCTGGTGTTGGTCCATTGTGTTTTTTGAAAACCAAAGTCACTGCACCCGTTTACCAAGAAATTTTGGAGCACTTCATGTTTCCTTCTGCTGACCAGCTTTTTGAAGATGCTGATTTCATTTTCCAGCAGGATTTGGTACCTACCCACACTGCCAAAAGTACCAAAAGTTGGTTAAATGACCATGGTGTTGGTGTGCTTGCCTGGCCAGCAAACTCATCAGACCTGAACCCCATAGAGAATCTACGGGGTATTGTCAAGAGGAAAATGAGAAACAAAAGACCAAAAAATGCAGATGAGCTGAAGGCCACTGTCAAAGAAACCTGGGCTTCCATACCACCTCAGCAGTGCCACAAACTGATCACCTCCATGCCACACCGAATTGAGGCAGTAATTAAAGCAAAAGGAGCCCCTACCAAGTATTGAGTACATGTACAGTAAATGAACATACTTTCCAGAAGGCCAACAATTTACTAAAAATGTTTTTTTTTTTGTTTTTTTTATTGGTCTTAAAGTATTCTAATTTGTTGAGATTTGTTGAGATTGTGAATTGGTGGGTTTTTGTTAAATGTGAGCCAAAATCATCACAATTAAAAGAACCAAAGACTTAAACTACTTCAGTCTGTGTGCACTGAATTTATTTAATACACAAGTTTCACAATTTGAGTTGAATTACTGAAATTAACTTTTCCACGACATTCTAATTTATTGAGATGCACCTGTATGTGTGTGTGTGTATATATATGTGTGTGTATTAAATATTTTAAATAAGTTTTAAATCTCAATGTTAACTGCTAATAGCAATCAAAACTGAATAGAATGGCACATAAAATTACTTCAGTTATTAATTTGATTATTTTTTCCAAGCCTGGCTTCTACTACTTAAAAAAAAAAAAAGATTTTTGAATCTTGTTTTACTGATACAAACAACCTCAAAAATGTGAAATTCTATGGCATGAATCTCACAAACTTCGGCAGGCAGTTGTTTTCCAAACTGAGTGGATCCAGTCTGAATCATCAGAGCTGGATCAACCAGCAAAGGCACATTTTTAGCACATTTCGCTGTCAAAAAGTACTGCAGTATCCTATATTGATGTTCTTTGGCAAAAAGAGACAGAGTCCAATCTTTATGGTTATTTGGCACTATTTTATGATGCATTCTTATAAAGTGTTGCATCTGTCATTATTTCTGTCATTGGTCCAACTTGTGTCGCTGTTATAATTAAAGAAAACTAAATAGAAATGTAAAAATTAGTCATTAAAACTTTTTTTTTAATCAATGAAGGACAATATGTGTGTCCAATACACTGCATTGTTCACTTAGCATCTTCTGTATGAGTGACCATACCTCTCATTTCATTGCGCTCTATGTCTCTGAGTTTCTGGATGAAGGAGGAGAGAGATTCATGTAAAGGCCAGCTCTCCTGTAACACCTCCGCCTGTATATAATACTTATGAAACTGAAGACACATGCACGCAATTAAAAAAAAATTAGAAAGAAACTTCAGTGAATGAACATAAAGGGCATGTAAACTATACGAGATCTGCAATCCACATACAAACAGACTGATTTCAATATATAAACACAATCAGGAAAAAAAAAGTATTCTTTTATAGAACTTTGTAACTAGAAGTTCAGATGCTACCACACACAAACACTAAAGTGACAGCAGAAGCTGTCTGTGGTGACAGGTACCAGTGTGTCTGTAGGGTGCTGGTCACTCCCTTCCTTTCCTCCGCCCCCTCCTGTCACTCTCCCTTCTGCTATAAGGCTGCCCTGATCCTGCCTCGCCCCCGCCTGGGCCACAGAACCGCCTGCAACCAAGACACACACACACACATACAGACACAAATGAACACCCTATAAATACACTCTAGAGCTGGCAGAGTCAAGCTGTAGCTAAGTAACTAAGACAGTGACTTTATAAAGTGAATGTGTTAAGACAAAATGTGGAGTGGGTGGACAAGAACACTTGGACTAAAGGAAAAGAAAGGAGTACAAACTATACCTTAGAGTCTACAGGAACATCACAGTCTGTGGGTGACAGACTATCTGTGATTTGTTCAAAATATGTGCATACGTAAATGTGTCTATTTAAAAATGTCGGATAAATCATATTTACGAGTTGAATGTATATGAACGCCACCCCAAAGTCTTTATTACGAGTGGGAAACTCAGTTTTCTTTAAGCCCCAAGATTCCAAGTTGGGAGCGTGTTAGTGAGAAAAAAATGTTGGATGCAATGGACGCAGCCAAAGACTATAGATACTGTATTTAGCATCTTTTGAAGGTAAATTTGTTGAAATTAATAAAATGATTACTTTCTTGTAATACTAATTAAAACTAAAGAATATATATAGAATATAACAGAATATATATTCAGTTTCCATCATCTTCATAAGTTGAATAAAACAGAAAAAAGCAAAAAAAAAAAAATGATGCACAATTTTATTCATCATTTTGTATATGTAGTTAAAAAATCTTTGAATTTTACGTAGAAAGGTTTCATGTAGAAAAGCCATTTTGTTCCGACCAAAGTGACTTGAACACACCTGACGTTGTAATTAAGACTTATCAACCCGTAAGTACGAACGTCCCAGGAGGACTTTAACAAAGCAACAGACAGACAGATAGATAGACAGATAGATGTTTGTGTTTGTGTGTGTGTGTGTGTGTGTACAAACCATTGCTGGCTAAGAAGCAGAAGACAGGAATGATGACATGCCCTTTGCCCTGACTGCTGGCGACCTCTTTCTCGTGGTCTAGGATACTGAGTTTAATGTAGACATCTGATTTTGAAGTCTGAAACTGCACAGTTGCACTGTGATCACTGGAGACTTTTATCACATGCCTGGCAGAAAAAAAAAAAAACACAGTTTAGGATCAGTCTTGATGCAACAACTGATTGTTCAGCTCTGCAGTGCTTTCAATATAACTTCAATGTAACATATACAGGTGCTGGTCATATAATTAGAATATCATCAAAAAGTTGATTTATTTCACTAATTCCATTCAAAAAGTGAAACTTGTATATTATATTTATTCATTACACACAAACTGATATATTTCAAATGTTTATTTCTTTTAATTTTGATGATTATAACTGACAACTAAGGAAAATCCCAAATTCAGTATCTCAGAAGTTTTTGTTATTGTGAAGTGTTTTTATATTTTTGTGTGATGGTTTTTCATTGTGGTAAGATATTTATGTAAAGGTTCCTGCAAAGGCCTTTAAATGGTCTCTCAGTCTAGTTTTGTAGGCTACACAATCATGGGGAAGACTGCTGACTTGACAGTTGTCCAAAAGACGACCACTGACACCTTGCGCAGGGAGGGGGAGGGAAAGAAGGTAATTGTCATTGCAAAAGGGGTTTTCACGGAGTTCTGTGTCCAAGCACATTAATAGAGAGGCGAAGGGAAGGAAAAGATGTTGTAGGAAAAAGTGTACAAGCAATAGAGATAACCGCACCCTGGAGAGGATTGTGAAACAAAACCCATTCAAAAATGTGGGGGAGATTCACAAAGAGCGGACTGCAGCTGGAGTCAGTGCTTCAAGAACCACTACGCACAGACATATGCAAGACATGGGTTTCAGCTGTTGCATTCCTTGTGTCAAGCCACTCTTGAACAACAGACAGCGTCAGAAGCGTCTCGCTTCAAAAAGGACTGGACTGCTTTTGAAGCGAAACGCTTTTGCATTTCCTTTGGAAATCAGGCTCCCAGAGTCTGGAGGAAGAGAGGAGAGGCACACAATTCACGTTTCTTGAGGTCCTGTGTAAATTTTCCACAGTCAGTGATGGTTTGAGGTGCCACGTCATCTGCTGGTGTTGGTCCCACTGTGTTTTCTGAGGTCCAAGGTCAACGCAGCCGTATACCAGGAAGTTTTAGAGCACTTCATGCTTCCTGCTGCTGACCAACTTTATGGAGATGCAGATTTCATTTTCCAACAGTACTTGGCAACTGCACACAGTGCCAAAGCTACCAGTACCTGGTTTAAAGACCATGGTATCCCTGTACTTAATTGGCCAGCAAACTCGCCTGACCTTAGCCCCATAGAAAATCTATGGGGTATTGTGAAGAGGAAGATGTGATATGCCAGACCCAAGAATGCAGAAGAGCTGAAGGCCACTATAAGAGCAACCTGGGCTCTCATAACACCTGAGCAGTGCCACAGACTGATCGACACCATGCCACGCCGCATTGCTGCAGTAATTCAGGCAAAAGGAGCCCCAACTAAGTATTGAGTGCTGTACATGCTCATACTTTTCATGTTCATACTTTTCAGTTGGCCAAGATTTCTAAAAATCCTTTCTTTGTATTGGTCTTAAGTAATATTCTAATTTTCTGAGATACTGAATTTGGGATTTTCCTTAGTTGTCAGTTATAATCATCAAAATTAAAAGAAATAAACATTTCAAATATATCAGTCTGTGTGTAATGAATGAATATAAGATACAAGTTTCAGTTTTTGTATGGAATTAGTGAAATAAATCAACTTTTTGATGATATTCTAATTATATGACCAGCACCTGTACATAAGCTATTACTTAGTACACTTTATGCATGTGCTAACCTGCAGATGATGTCCTTTTGATTAGGGATGTAGTAACCTTTCAACTCTTTTACAGAAAAGTTATTGCTTGGTGTTTCTCTGGCCAGCTGTGGCAGTGGTTCCCGGCAGCCAATAAGAAACATTCGCCATTTTCCTCCAATCACAGGCATGTCTCCAGTCTGTGCCTCAGCTACAAATGTATAACCGTCCTTTGGAGTGTGAAGAAGACATACAATATAAAAAAATGAATGTATAAGTAAAAAAAAAAAAAAAAAACATGAACAGGAGATGTCCCTCTGACAGAGCCAAACCTTGTTTGGGGTGTATATGTATGGCTCCACCCTGTTAAAGACTTTGGGTATCTCCTCTAAAGTGTCATTATTGATGACATGCACAATGCATACAGGAAGAGGGGAGAAGATCTTAGGAACAAGCAGCATGTTCTTAGGAACATGAAACACCTCCCTGAAAATGAGAATAGACAAGAAAAAATCGCTTAAGCATAAGAATTAGAAATCGCTTAAGAATACAAGCATAAGAAATCGCTTAAAATTACAAGCAAACTTTGAGTTCAAAGTTTGTATTTCTTAATAAAAATGTATTTTTTAGTAAACTATTGGTTTGCTAAAAGTGTAAAACGAGTGTTCCTGACCTGAATATCAGAATCCAGGAGTTTGCTACCTCTGGTATGGGGACTGAATAGTCAGTGAACGATATTCTGTTGGACTCATCCTCTCCACAGGGGTACAGTTCTGCTATTCCTTCACCGTTTGCAACCATGTGTCTACCAGAAATGCACACTTAGTACTGGATAAAGATTCAAGCAGACAAAAACTGACCTATGACACCCAGATTGTCAGATTCGACTAGGTTAGGCTACAAGCGCTGGGAGAAGATACCATCCACCCACTGAGCCCAGACACATGCCACATTCACCCCCCAGGCCAGAGGTCACTCTCTACAGACCCTCCCTGCATCTAAAGCCAGGCACACAGACAGTAAACAGCAGATGGTACCACCGAGAGACACAATGGAGGAGAGAAATTATTTTTTAAAATGAATAATTCACCTCAGTAAAGATACAGCATGTTTCTCTAGATCGGATTCTACAGGAGCCCAAATCTCTTGCAGAGTTTTAGCGACACTCAGATTTTCCTTGGTGCCTAAGAATACACAAACAAACATGAACCCACCTTAATAAGCACACATAAAAACCCACAACGTTCACACTGGAGCTATGAAACTGGATTGGATAACATGGTTAGATTTGGCCCAGTTTTAGATTAAAAGATGATGCAGAAAAGCCTCTGTGACAGATAAATGAATTCAACAAATCTCAGTCTCTCTCCTTCTATAATGCCAATCATTTTACCGGCCAGGTCTGACTTTGTTCATTGAAATATTCATCTCTCCCCTCACATAAAATGATATTTATTATATCTGCCCATTTACTGCCAAATGAGTGCTAGAATGAATAAATGCCCCTAAAATGAAATTAATTTCATACTGACAGGTAGGAGACAAACCGTTCTGAGGCTCATTTGTGAATGAAAGTCGTAATGACAGAAACACTTTCAGAAAGATATAGAGAATGACATCAGCCAAGAAGAAGATACAATCCAATTTTGTCATTTTTTTATTAGCTAAAAACAAATGTTATACAGGTGCATCTCAAATTAGAATGTCGTGGAAAAGTTCATTTATTTCAGTAATTCAACTCAAATTGTGAACCTCATGTATTAAATAAACTACTTCAGTCTGTGTGCATTGAATTTAAGTCTTTGGTTCTTTTAATTGTGATGATTTTGGCTCACATTTAACAAACCCCCCCAATCTCAACAAATTAGAATACTTCATAAGACCAATAAAAAAAAAAAAAAAACATTTTTAGTGAATTGTTGGCCTTCTGGAAAGTGTGTTCATTTACTGTACATGTACTCCAATAGGGGCTCCTTTTGCTTTAATTACTGCCTCAAATTCGGTGTGGCATGGAGGTGATCAGTTTGTGGCACCTGCTGAGGTGGTATGGACGCCCAGGTTTCTTTTGACAGTGGCCTTCAGCTCATCTGCATTTTTTGGTCTCGTTTCTCATTTTCCTCTTGACAATACTCCATAGATTCTCTCTGGGGTTCAGGTCTGGTGAGTTTGCTGGCCAGTCAAGCACACCAACACCATGGTCATTTAACCAACTTTTGGTGCTTTTGGCAGTGTGGGCAGGTACCAAATCCTGCTGGAAATGAAATCAGCATCTTCAAAAAGCTGGTCAGCAGAAGGAAGCATGAAGTGCTCCAAAATTGCTTGGTAAACGGGTGCAGTGACTTTGGTTTTCAAAAAACACAATGGACCAACACCAGCAGATGACATTGCACCCCAAATCATCACAGACTGTGAAAACAACACTGGACTTCAAGCAACATGGACTATGAGCTTCTCCACCCTTCCTCCAGACTCTAGGACCTTGGTTTCCAAATAAATACAAAACTTGCTCTCATCTGAAAAGAGGACTTTGGACCACTGGTCAACATCCAGTTCTTCTTCCCCTTAGCCCAAGGCCAAGACGCCTCTGACGTTGTCTGTGGTTCAAGAGTGGCTTAACAAGAGGAGTACAACAACTGTAGCCAAATTCCTTGACACTTCTGTGTGTGGTGGTTCTTGATGCCTTGACCCCAGCCTCAGTCCATTCCTTGTGAAGTTCAATCAAATTCTTGAATCGATTTTGCTTGACAATCCTCATAAGGCTGCAGTTCTCTCGTTGGTTGTGCATCTTTTTCTTCCACACTTTTTCCTTCCACTCAACTTTCTGTTAACATGCTTGGATACAGCACTCTGTAAACAGCCAGCTTCTTAGGCAATGAATGTTTGTGGCTTACCCTCCTTGTGAAGGGTGTCAATGATTGTCTTCTGGACAACTGTCAGATCAGCAGTTTCCCCATGATTGTGTAGCCTAGTGAACCAAACTGAGAGACCATTTTGAAGGCTCAGGAAACCTTTGCAGGTGTTTTGAATTGATTAGCTGATCAAAATATTCTATTTTGTTGAGATAGTGATTTGGTGGGTTTTTGTTAAATGTGAGCCAAAATCATCACAATTAAAAGAACCAAAAACTTAAACTACTTCAGTCTGTGGGCACTGAATTTATTTACATTTACATTTAGTCATTTAGCAGACGCTTTTATCCAAAGCGACCTTACAAATGAGGATAATGGAAGCAATCAAAAACAACCAATAGCAATGATATATAAGTGCTATAACAAGTCTCAGTTAGCCTAAATGCAGTATACGTAGCAAGGGCTTTTTAAATAATATAATAAATAAAAAGAAAACAGATAGAATAGAAAAAGAATAGATCAAGCTAATGTTAGAGTATTTTATATAATTGTATATAAATGAAAAGAAAATAGATCAAATATAAAAAGATTAGAAAGGTAGTTAGATTTTTTTTTTTTTTTTTGAAAACGAGTTTCACAATTTGAGTTGAATTACTGAAATAAATTAACTTTTCCACGACATGAGATGCACCTGTGTGTGTAGCATAATTTCACAAAACTAAAGCCATACCATTCTGCATTGGCCTTAAATCTTGAAATTACACAATCTTATTACATTTTTTTTTAAAATGCTCATACTATATGTATGTCGCATCTTTGGTTGTCTCGAATTTCAAAAGGCTACAAATATTTTGATTTGATTTTGAGGCCAGTTCAGCCTGTAATAGAGTGCAGGAACAAGATGTTTACTTGCTAGTTCATTCTTTCTTGTCTCTTGCTTAAAAAAAAATGGCAGTCAAAATTATCCCATTTGCTCAAAAAAAATGTTGTAATCGGCCATGGAAAAACATGATCAGTCCATCCCTACTTCTGAAGTCTATTGAATATAGTTCTGTTTATCTGCGTGTGACTGCTGGGGCTACACTTTAATTTTCACACAATAAATGAGTTGTTTGAGGTAAATAGAGCTTGATGAGCAATACTAGGATCTTTAGAGACTGTTTGCGTCTTTTGTCTCTTTGAGCTTCCCGGATGCTATTGCTTCCTGAAATATACATTATCTTGCTCAGTAAGATTCTGCTCCTTCTTTTATCCATCCTCTCACACTTTCCCTTCATCCTTTCCGATACTGCTGCATCTTTCTTTCTTTCTTTCGGCCACTCTCCCTGTCACTCATGTTGTCAGGCTGGGGATGGAGTGATGCTTGGAGGTATGGAGCCAGATGGAGAGAGAGATGGAGAGGTGTGTTATTCTCTCTGCTGTCATACTCGCTTAGAATGACTGGCAGCTTCATTGATAAGTATGAGCTCCAGGGCCTTGCAGCTCTCTCTCTCTCACGAACATAAAAACCCACAGAACAGATGTCAGACATAACTGACCACAAGAGAATGGGTATGAATCAGATTGCAAAGACAATTGCCATAGTGTCTTATGAGTCAAGTCATATTCTTGAATATAGTGTCTCCACTCTTCCATTTCTACCAGGTATCATTATATCTATATCAGGTGAAGCTGGACTTTACCTGGTCTTGCTGCAGTGAGGATCTCTCTGACTAGGTATCCTTTCCAACCTGCCTGCAACACTGTGGCGGCCTGCATTTCCTTGTCTGTGGCCTGCCTGCCATTCCAGCGCTCAGGAGTGTCATCTTTACAGGGAGAAAAAAACACATGGGTACATAAAGTCAGGATGAGCCACGTGCTATAATAGGTCTAAACCCAAAGAGAGACTATGTTAGCCCCACATTCACCTGATCGTGCATCCAATGCTTTATCATTGCTGCCATGTGGCGATGGGTCTCCTGTCAGAGTCTGTACCGCAAACAGCTCCTCAGAGGTCAGTTTCCGCCCCAGAGCAGAGCAAAACATATGATACACAGCTTCATTGAACACCTGTATGGGACAAAAATAATAAGTATTTAAATTTATATATGAAAGCAGTATACAGTTAGTGCCAGGACAAATGGCTCAATCCCCCCTTACTAAGGGGGTCTTTGGAATGCAAAGTCAAGTCAAGCCACTTTTTCTATTTAAAATACAGTGCTATACAGTATAGATTGTTTCAAAGCAGCTTAACAGTACTAAACAGGAAAATAGCAGAATCAATGATGCAAACATCAGCAAATTCAGACAAATTCTGATGTAAAGCCTTGTCAATATTTAGTCTAATAGTGATAAAATAAATGTAGGTTGCATGGTTTTGACAAAACAAAAACAAACTAAATAAAACCCCAAACAATCCTAAAATTTAATTTAAAATGATCACAAAACAAAAATTAAAAAGTTTAAAACGAATTCAACAACTAAAAATTATTAAAGATTAAGAATGAAAATGTAAAGAAACAATGAGTTTTTAATTAAACTAGAAATTCAAAAGATTAGCAATGGCATTTCAAGGCTGCTCGCTGGTACAGTGCTGTGAACATTGGTGATGAGTCATAAAGAGCTCAATTTCAAATTCTGAAAGAGCACATATTTTATTAATTAAAATAATGAAGGTGTTTCTGTGGCTGTTAAAATTCAAAAGGAAATGCAAAATAGTTTGTTCAGATACAATGTTTTGGTTACACAGTGGTTTGACAGAGGGTGCAAGAGTCCGTCCCATTGCACTAGGCCTGTGTATAATCTACCCTTTGTTGCTGTATGCCTACACCATGGGTCTTCTCAAGTTCTTTGGTGGTTGATGGTAGTTCCTCTGGATCTGAGAAGCAGCTGATCACTCGACCCAGGGATCTCATGATCATTACAGCCTGCTTCACAGAACCTCAGACTCTCCTAGACAACCTTATCAGAAGAGAAAGATGAAGCACAACTGAGATTTTTTTGACATCCGGTTGCTGCTATAAAGAACTGACACTAATGGATTATGGATTGAAATTGAGATGTATTAATCTGAATAAATAAGCTTTCCATTGATGTATAGGTTACTTTGTTAGGACAGGACAATATTTGGCTGAGATACAACTATTTGAAAATCTGGAATCTGAAAAAATAAAAAAAAAACAATTGAGAAAAATCCCTTTAAAGCTGTCCAAAATAATATCTTAGTAATGCATATTACTAATAAAAATTAAGTTTTTATATATTTACAATAGGAAATTTACAAAATATCTTAATTGAACATGAGCTTTACTTTATATCCTAATGATTTTTTGCATAAAAGAAAAATCAATAATTTTGACCCATACAATGTATTTTCTACAAATATACCCGTGTGACCTATAACTGGTTTTGTGGTTCAAGGTCACAAATGTTTTGTGTTAATGTGTTTGCAGCCTTGCCTTGTCAAGGTGTGGCATAACAGTCTCCTCATCACCAAAAACAAAAGGAGACATGCTGAATAGATGTAGGTGGACAGCCAATGAAGCACTTGTGTGCACATGAAGAACATGACGCCTAGTGAGAAAAAAATCACCCACTGATGATTAGACATTTTATGTTGTGTTTTTTAATAGTCATTGGTTTGTAGTGTTACATTGTAAAAATGTATATAGTAAGTGGATCTAATTTTAATCAAATAAACTACCAGATCTATATGAACATATCTATTTTTTATAGTCATGCCTTCACACTTACAACCAGGAGTAAATTCTTATGCTATTGAAATCATTTATAGCATCTAGTATGTGATCATCGTATGACTAAGAGTAAAGCACATATGGCCCATTAAGACTGAGCTAGCAAAGCAGCAAAATACTCCCAATTCACCAATTAGAAGACTGATTGCAAGATCATGCACTGTTACTAGTGATGATAGTAGGGATTTCGTACATGTAGCATTTCGTACTGTACATATATTTGTAGTCAGCAAAATCTCCTTATGCTTATAGAAGCTATTATTACAATTTCGACTGAAGTTGCTCTTACGCCTTTTAAGCACCCTCATAAACCCCCACGGAACTCGAACCAGCTCTGCAATGACATACGTAGCTTTACATAATTAGTCTGCAAAAATCAGATTTCTTCAACACCAAGGAGTATCTAGGTAGAGACAGAGAGAGAGAGAACAAAGGAAAGAGAGAGCCTTTTGGTAACATTCTTTTTTTATCCTGAATGTATGATCCTCAAAAAACAATTCAGATGTGCCCCTACACTTGGGCCCTCCCCTCTTCCCTCAGTATGACCTCTGAATGTAGGCTTCCAGCTTTTAGGCCACTATGCTGCTAGAAATAGCAGACTGGGTCATATCTCTCTCTCTTTCTGTATCTCATCCCATCTCCGCCCATCTTCTTACCCGGGTCTCCCCGCTTCTGTTCGCTGGGCTCCCTAAGAGAGAGCGCGCATCCACCATTACATGAACCTTGTGTACGTGCACTGTGTTGAGAGCTTTTTCTTGGATTTGAACAACTGCAACAGTTCACATCATAGTGTTGACTGTCACAGCACTGATATCAATGTTGGGACCACTTCTGAGAACACTTCCGTTTTTCAATTTCGTAATATAAATATATGAATGTATATTACGTTGTATAGTGTATATATGATCGGTATATTATGGTATATATACATACCCCCTCATATCAATATCTTCCTCCATAATATACACCAATATATTATATTGCACTTAAAATATATTAACATCAAATCACTGCATGATTTAAAAACATGTCCTTTCCAATAGCAAACATGAGCTCCCAAATGGATGCAAGAACATCTGACATAATATTTTTATGGACGGAAATGAGGCTCTATTTGCAATGGCGAAGGTCCTAGATCACTTCCAAAGCTGGAATGGAGTTTTTTGTCTTCTAAAGTGTTTTGGAAAATGTTTTGTTCAGCTGAACAATTAGCATGTTGTTAAACAAGATGTACAATCTATTGAACACCACTGTACTTCCAATCCTAACAGCCTTATTTTCCATTGCTTGTCAAAAAATAAATATGAGGCTAACCTTACAAATGTCTATCATAAATTGACCTAAAATAGTGTAATAATTTATTTTTATTATTTTTATTTAAATATTTTGTATATTTTTTTATTCATTTTTTACAAATTTCACTTCTGTTTTAAATAAATGCTGTTACTTAAACTCCAAATCAATTATATTAGAATCATATAAGAAGTCATATTAGAAATGATTTCTGAAGGATCATATGACACCAGAATCTAGAGTAATGGCTGCGTAAAATTCGGCAGTTGAGGTGATATAGTTACCCTGGAGGAAGAGAAAGCAACACAGCTTTACTAGCAGTAGTTTGAATCTGCACCACAGGGAGTTCAGAGACTATGCTCTTCCACGAGAAAGGCTTGGCCGTTAGAGAGCCAGGCCTGGCTGATGACTCCTTTTCTGTGCACAAAACAGACACCACACTTTAGACAGGATCCATGTTCTGTGAACAGACAAACTGAGTGTGTACAGTATGTCTGTCTGTCCTTACTGTCTTCCACACTCTCTCCCCAGTGCACCAAAGCTGAGAATCCAATGACAATTTCTGTTGGTAACAGGCTATCTACAAACAGGAAGTGAGTACATTTCCATCTGCAGACTGAAAGAAGCAAAGAACAATGGACAGAATGGAACAGAATCAGCACAGACTCTTAATGTGTTTCGGTTTTTGTATGCATTTCTCAGGAGACAATAGAATACACACACACACACACACACACACACACAATCAATTACATAAACTCACAGTAATTACCAAATATTAAATCAAACCACATGCTCTCAGTATATAATGTTTGGTTTTGATGATATAAAATTAAATAAAGTAAAGTTCACCAGCATTACAGCAAAATGGGGAGAGGAGAGCAAAAAACAGCATAGTTATCAAAAAACTTCTCATTTGGTTTGTGTATATGTGTGTGTACCTGTGTTTGAAACAATTGCAGTTGAATCAGGTTGTCTAGCATGAGCGGACATGGAGTGGGTGGAGGCCACAACGTTGGACAATGCAGCAGCAGACAGCGAGAGGATATGGAGTTCTAACAGAGAATTGAGTCACTTTCATGTTTTTTCCTAACACAACACATCCCTCCCACCACAGATACCATAATTATACCAAGCACCATTACAAATGCCACAACAACAGGTTTAGATGATTCTTATATTAGGTGTTTTTATGATAATGCATTCTGAATGTCATATATATATATATATATACTTATATATATATATATATATATATATATATAGATATATATATATATATATCTATATATATATATATATATACAGTAAGCAAGGGTGTTACCACAGCTACGGACTCATGGGGAAAATTAAGAGTAATAGGAAAGCATTTGTTAAAATTAGATTTTTTTTTTATTTCATTAAGCAAACTATTTGTGTTTGGGGTTTTTTTTCCAGCAAGGGCACATTAAATTGATCAAATGTGACAGTAAAGACACTTATAATGCCAAAAGATTTCCATTTCAAATAAATGTTGTTCTCTTGAAGTTTCTATTTGTTGGTGAATTCTGAAAAAATTGCATCACATATAGCCTATTAAATAGCAAAATTTTTAACTGATGTTGATGTCCCTACTTTAATGATGCGATTATAATTAAATGTAACCCCAAATGTAAAAAGAAGAATATTTATTAGTTTTCAGTATACACTAGTAAAAATATTAATATATTATATTTAATATTAAGTTTCCAAAAACCCTACCTTAAAGTGTGATGTCTTACACTGATGTGCATAAGTATCTGGCTTGTGAAAAAACCAAACAGTGTCCTGCAAAACACATGATATTAGCCTATTGTAGCCTGCAGCTTAATAGGAATTTTAAGAGCATGAGGAGTTCATTTGACAAAATAGCAAAGGATTAGCATAATATAAGCTTAGACTATTGCTGAAAGATGATTGACCCTTACTGGAAGCATTTAGTGAAGTTGTGCAGGTCCACCCAGGTCTCCAGCAGCGGGGGTTTGTCTGATGCTAATGCATCCTGGGAGGCAAAAGCAATGCACCGCTGGACCGACTCTTTGGCTGTCTGCAGCCTCTCTTTGTCAGGCACTGAAGTTGACTTCACTTCTTCCGTATCTTCGAGAGTTAAAAAAAAAAACTTTTATAATATTGTAAAAGTAATTAATGTCTTACTGACAGTCTTACTTATTTAGCATTATACAGTTATCAATATAGGACCTAACAATGGGACTTAGATGCGCACTGTTGGGGAAACTACTGAAATTTAAAGTTGCAATGAAACAGAAATAGCAACAGATATTTCTTCTGTATTATGATATGTCCAAGTCAAACCAATTATTGAAAAAGAAAAAAGTAGGGCAGGGACTTGGTACTATACATTTGTTGTTGACTGGATAGGGGCAGACTTACAAATTATACACAGAAGATTTGCCCACAATAAGACAAATAACATACATTTAGAAAACAGTGAATTGCGAAGTGTAAAAATTGTAAACTTCAAGCAAGCAACTACTTTGAGAATAAAAATTAAACATTCTAAACCAGCATAAAATATTTTTCTAGGATAGATTAGCTTTTCATGAAAATACCATTATTAACTCAGTGGTACCAATCAGTAAAGCTCATTTAGCCAATCAGGCACTGTACTGAGTTTATAAATGCTCTTTTATTGGTGTCACTCAATTCATTATGCCAATTTTGAGAAATACTGCTATACATTGCAGCTTGAAGTCATTACACTCAGCGTGCTGTGCTGACCAATTAGACCATGATAATATAGATGCTGTAGCAAAGCCATTCACTCTATTTACTTATCCACAGGTGTTACTAAGCAACACACTGGGCTCTCCGGGAAAGCACATAATTGGCCTGTCGTGATGAGGGGCAAGCGCATGAACCATGATCACAGAGATAGAGATGATGCCATGCGTCTATGTGTGTGTGTTTGCATCTGTGTTTGTGCTGATGAAAAGAAGATGGATTGGATGGGGAAGAGAGGGATAAACGAGAAAGTGCAATTGTGAAGGCAGCCAGCTATCATATCATTACAGCAGCTATTAGCCTCACTGCTCTGATGGCTAAACAATGACTTGAGGGAGATAAGTGAGGCGAATTATCGTCTGCCTTTACAAGTTCATTCTTTTCACTTCACTTTCATTGTATTGCACATTGTTCCAGAAGCACTCAATTGAAAATGAGTAATGCTTTCCCAATCTTCCAACTGAAAATAGCTTGTAAATGATGGCATGGATTATTTGAATAAAAATATTTCGCTTGAGGTGTTTCCAGGTCAGCTTTCAACCCAAAAATTACTGCTAACTGCAATACATAACATATTACTGGCGCATATGAGCATTACACATATACGCTATGTGTTTGAGTGACAGGGCGGACTGAGCCGCGGCATTGCTTACGGAGACACGTCTCACCGTTGGCGATGCTGTTGTCCTTTTTCTTGTCCTCTGCTGTTACCTGGGGGAAAATAGAGGGATAAAAAGTGCACAGGGTGAGCTGTGAGAGACATGGCAGAGGAGGGCAGAGGAAAGCAGTGGAGACAGAGGACGTCCACATTCATCCAGTCAGCATGCACTGAGCCCGTTTGGCTTCCAGAAGCAGATGAGAAATCCTCTAATCTGACATCTGGACACCAACCAGAAAGGGTTTTCTCCTTCAATTAACTGCTCACAGGAGAGCGAGTGCCATAAACATTAAGGGCACTCAGATGGTGACAGGATTAGGGGACACGGGTTTGATTAGCATGTCAGTCTTTACTCGCTAATTGAGACACATTTTTGTAAAACTATTTGAATGTGCTCTTTTTTTTTTACCCAGTAATCCAGTGTGATACCATGGAAACAATCCAGCTGTAGGCCTTAGAAACTTCACCAATGTGCTTTTTTCCCATGATTGAACCCAACCTCATGTCATTTAGAAAGCCTTTTAAAGCTTGAGGAGTCGTCCAACTGTGCAATTTAAATGTGGAGGACAATTAGGGGCTCTATCTACGCCACATCTAAGAAAAGACAGCGCCAGTGATTCAGAGATAGACTGTGACTCACCACGCATCTGAGGTGAGGAGAAGGGAAGAGTAGAATGGAGGAAAAGAATGGAGAGCAGAGGGGAGGAGAGGAGAGGAGAGAGGATAGGAAGAGAAGAGAAGAGAAGTGATTCAGAGAAGAGGGGAGAAAGAAGAGGGAAAAGAAGAGAAGAGAAGAGGAGAAGAAGGAGCGAAGAGAGAAGAGAAGAGAAAGAGAAGAAGAGAAGAGAGAGAGAGAAGAGAGAGAGAAGAGAAGAGAAGAGAAGAGAAGAGAAGAGAAGAGAAGAGAAGAGAAGAGAAGAGAACCAGCAGTCCAGCAATTTAAATGTAATTTTTTAATATGGTAGTAAACATCTCAGGATGCATTCCACACATTACTGTGGTAAACTAGCTCCTGTTCATACCTAATTCAGCTTACAACATTATCAGAAACTCAATATAGGTTTAAAATATATCAGGTGACCTCAACCAAAAAATAAAAAAACTATGACTTTCTTTTCTCTGTGGAGCATAGAAGATATTCTGAGAGATGTCTCAGTGTTTTGTGTCCATACAATGGTAGTCAGTGGGCTCCAATGTTTGGTTGCCTATGTTCTTCAAAATATCTTCTTTTGCGATCTCGCAATACTGACTTTTTTCTCGCAATTGCAAGTTTTAATTTTGCAATTATGACTTTTTATAAAGTCAGAATTGCATGATATAAAGTCACATTTTACGTGACTTTTTTCTCAGAATTTCGAGTTCATATCCTCCAATTCTGACATTATAAAACAGAATTGTGAGTTTTAAAGTCAGAATTGTGACAAATGAACTTGCAGTTGTAAGAAAATAGCCAGTCTTTTTCCCCTCAAAATTGGACTTTCTAACTTGCAATTGCGAGTTTATATCACACAATTCTGACATTACAACTCGTAATTCTAACATAACTCGCAACTGCAAGTTTATATCACGCAATTCTGACAATATAACTCATAACTGCAAGTTTATATCACGCAATTATGAGAAAAAAAATCAGAATTGAGAAACATAAAAATGGGCAGTTGTGAGAAAAAATCAAAAATTGTGAAATAAAAAGTCACAATTACTTTGTTTTATTTTTAATTCTGTGGCAGAAATGGTCTTCCATAAGTTTAAGTAATTTAAGGACTTAGAACTTATTTAAGCAAGTTTCCAAGGAACATCTCTAATTTAATGTAGGTTTTTTACTTCTTTACTTCAATTAACAAATTTTAATATAAAAAAAGGAGAGGAAAAGAGAGGCCAGTATAAATAGTCAGTCAGATTTTGTGTTCTACAGAAGGTCAGAGCCACTGTAAATAATGTAAGTAAAAGACATTAATGATTTTATTTTTGGGTGAACTATTCCTGTAAGGGTACATCAATCCAGTTAGATCCCACAGGCACATACACACAGGTCCACTTATCTTACAAACTACATGGAAGCTATCTGTCTCAGTCCGATCTAAGCTGAACCCCTTGTGAGACATCCACTCTGATGACTGACAGGCTAATTGTGCTGCTTTTTATATCATTCCGAGGACATGACCTGTCCTTTTATGCAACGAGGCACGCGTGTTTTACCATTCTCTCTCTCTTATTCTCTATCTCTCTAATGCTGGATCTGCCAGAGGCACTCTCTTGATTAGGGAGACAGGCAGAATGACATTTGGAGCTGGAAAGAGAGGGGCGTTAGACGATGTCATAGCCTGTCTCGGCCTCCTGGCCACCAGTCGCACTACAGCCAGAGAGCAGAACATTTCGATGCACACTGCTTGTACAGATGGCATAAACTGAAACACACTGCCACACAGCGCAACCCCTGGAGTACAGTCACACCCTCGACTGCATCTGTTTAGAGAGAGCTGTCACCATTTATACAACATAAAATACCGTTCGAAAGTTTGGGGTTGTAAGATTTGAAAGACATGCATACTTTCATTCAGAAAGAATGCATTAATTTGATCAAAAGTGAAAGATGTTTATAATGTTACAAAATTATTATTATTTTTTTTTACAAAAGTTATTTTGAACTTTCTGTTCATCAAAATATCTTAAAATATTAAAAAAGGCAGCTGAACTGTTTTCAACGTTGTTGCCAATAATGTTTTGTGTGGACAAAAATCAGCATATTAAAAGATTTTAGATTTTCATTGATTTTGAAGATTTTGAAAAACACTGAAGTCTGCAGCAATGGCCCCAGAAAATTCAGTTTTGCTACTACAGGAATCATTTATATTTCAAAATATATTACAATAGAAAACAGTTAGTTTAAATTGTTAAAATATTTCACAATATTACTGTTTTTTGTATTCTAATTAAATAAATACAGCCTTGATGAGCACAGGAGACGTTTTTTTTAAAAACAGTAAAAAAAAAAATCTTACTGACCCCAAACTTTTAAACGGTGGTGCTCCTATCACATAATAGCTTAAAACAACATATCAATTTCTTTCAGCGATACCTGGGAGTTTTCAGTGGTGTCCAATGCATTTAGGCTTTTCTGGGTGATGTCATTCTTAGTGTGGTCATCTTCACTATCATCCATTTCAGAGAAGGAGGTCAGATTAGAATTATATCCAAGCCTCTTTACACCACCCTGCTCCCTAAACACACACACAAATGCTGTATTTAATTACAAGCATTACTATCTTGTGTTTGTATCCTCGAAAAACATAAAACAAAAGCACCACTTCCTGAGGTTAAGTACAAATGTTTCATGCTCTAAAGAGTTTCAGACTACTTAAGTGAGACTGAATACTGTCTTGTGCTCAAGAGCAGTACAATGAGAGCTTCAATACAGTCTCTGTCCCTGTTTGACTCTCCCACACAACCAATTACTGCTTTTAGCACACACTGTGCTAATGTACTCACACGTGCAACTGAATACCTGGAAATGAAATAAAGCTCATATTCGCAGTCTGCAGTACAAACACACACACACTAAAACATACATACAGTACACACACAGCTTACATGTCATGTGCAGCCATAGCCATGAGTTTGTAGTTGATAAAGGGGCTGGAAACTTCAATGAACTGCTCTGGCTTCTGAACTGGGGGTTCTTAAGAGCAAAAACATAGTTTGATCCCTCTAGAGCAATCATATATATATAATCATTTTTAACATAAAATATTATCATATGAATATCATAATATATATAAAAGTAGTTACATGCTAAATTAAAACAAACACACATAAAAACACATCTTACCCTTGGGTTCATCAGTAATGTTAGACTGTTTGCGGGGCCTGATGAGTTTCCATTGAGGAACTGGGGGAGGTTTAGGAGGGGCCACCAGGGGGCAGTCTCGAGTGCAGGTGAGCAGCACAGGGTGACTGAAGAGCTGAGAGAGCCCATACTGTCTCAGACTCTCCGAGGAATCAGCCTGGAGAACACGCCACCAACCACGATCATAGATTATAGAAGAGAAACTTAACGCATTAGACAGCCAGCACTAATCCAAACAGAGACAAATATTGCTTGAGACTAAGACAGAGGGAGGGAGAGTATGTTTGGAGCAGGTTTGCACATTAATGTGCTTTAGGTAAATGCTCGGTGGAGACATCATATCAAACAAACTGGGTGAGGATATCATTTTAAATCTATTAAATCAAATGAGCACATCCCAATTTTTGTCCCCATTTTTATGTTATTCAATAATATAATATAATATAATATAATATAATATAATATAATATATATATATAATATAATATAATATAATATAATATAATATAATATAATATATATTGTTCAAATGTTTGAGCTCAGTAAGATTTGTTAGTTTTAGTTTTTTAGTTATTCTCCCAAATGCTGCATATAGATATATATTTTTAATCAAGAACAAAGTGAAAACACAAAAACTATAAAATATTATTACAATATAGAAATCACTTCAAATATACTGTTTTTTTCTCAGGGTTATTTAAAGAAAAAAGTTAAAAATAACAGCATTTATTTGAAACAAATCTTTTAAAATATTATAAATGTCTTTTCTGTCACTTTTGATCAATTTAATGTATCCATGTTAAACAGAAATATGGACTTCTTAAAAAAAAAATCACTTCAATTTGTAAATGGTAGTGTATATTCTACGGATTGAAAAACGTGCTTACCATCCTTGTAAGCACTGAGGTTCTTTTCTCCATCAGATGCAAGGGTTGATAACTGGCACACACTACCATCTGAGGAATAGGACCAGTGGCTAAATCAGAAAGAAGAAAGAAAGAGAGAGAAAGAAAGAGCATTTGTGAAAAAGACTAAAAGAAGTATACATGAAAGAAGTGTCATTTCTACTTTATATGCATGAAAACTTTGCAGGCCCTCAAAATCTAAGATGAACTTTTTTCCCATTGTCAGGCTTCCGTCTCTTTAATACTTAAAGCACAATGAAATGAATGGAGTGCAGTCTATTTTGAATAAGAGGAAGAGAGAATGAGTGGATAGATCAAGGCATGAGTTTCAAAGACAAAGGCAGGAACAGCGGAGAAGGCACTGTAATCTGTCAAACCATATTTTCCTAATTCACATAGCACACAAACTTCTAGTGTAGAGGAAGGAACAGAGGCACTGCATTATCAGTGTTTGATCTTCATCTCCCAAGGCCATCTCTGATCTCTTATCAGGCCATCAGTGCCCTGACTGTTACATGATCAAGCTCAAGGCCAAAAGGAAGAGAGGGAAAAAGATAAGAAAGGGGCCAGGCTCAGCTTGTGGGTTAAATTATAATGTTAATTTGACCGCTTGCACTTCATGTTTAGAAACACAATATACTGCAAACAGTTGAATACTATTAAGATACTATCCATAAAATAAAGTATAGTTGGTTACTGGGTTCCTTTTTATTTATTTATTGTAAGAACAAAGACAGTAACTTTAGCCTGCCTTGATTAATCTATCCAACAATTAAAACCAAACCCTAAAATGTTGACAATCTAATAACAATAGTAAACTAAGTGTTTTATATCAATTTTATATGTATAATTAATTTCTTAACTAATTTTAATTGCCAAAAATAATATTTTGCTTAATTTTAATTTGCTTTTCTTGATTTTCTCCTTAGTAATCAGTATTATAAAGCAACCTTTGAGCCCAAACTAGCTATATCCCACAGAGTGATAAATTAAGAATCTAAAATGCACTATTTATTCAAATAAAAAAAATAAAAAAATCATAGTTTTAAACTGTGTTTAGGCTTGTCCTAAATGTGATAAAAGGTTTGAAAACTTATAAATAAAATAGATCATATAATATTGGCCACCTGAGGTTGACAATTAACATTTTCTAAAGGTTAAGCACCTCCTTTCACAGTTTGTTGAAAAAGAAATAAAAAAGATTTTAAGAAGTGCAGGACCTATTTTGTGTCCTATTCATGGAAAGTGCCATAAATAGAATGAACAGCGATCATGTGTGTGTATGTTTCAATAAAAGAGATACCGCTTTAGGCTCTGAAGATCTAGGCCACGCTGCCAAAGTGATATATGTCAAAGCATGTTATAATTTCCAACCCATTAATTAGTATCATACACCCAGAGGAAGTGAGAGGAAGACAGAGGGGATGGATTCATTATATGGATTAAAGGACCCTATAGATAAGAGGACAGAGCAAATGAAAGAGAGATGGAATGTTTATAGAGGATAACAAGAGAGAGACAGCGATTTTCAGCAGCAAACACTGCATTATCCCAGTGTAATCTGAACCACTCGCTTGCAGAAGCCAATTATCCAAAACAGTCTATCTGAACAGCAAACCATTAGTCTCAATAGACTCATCAAATCGTTAGTCTCCACAGACATGTCGTAAATCCATGTTTACATGCATACCGACAATCACACCTCCTTATCACAACAGCACTGAGCTTTTTTAAGCAGGTCAGTATAAAATTGATGCATATTGTGTATGTGTGAGTGCGTGTGTGTGCATGATTCGCTGCTCTTTGCTCTCCTTGCATATTTCAGTCATAAACTGCACAGTGACAGAATTGACAGTGCTTGCCCGAGGCCATGCCAAATAATTCAATTCAAATCATACTACCTGAGAGAAAAACACTGGCGCTCTGTTCACAGTCTGACACAAACACACACAGATTAACACTGCTGCACACTTCTTCGGAGGAAACACAAATATGGTTATGCACACACAAACACAGAAAGGGGGTTGTTTTATTTATTCATGCTCATGATACACATCTTGCAGTGATGGCTGTGGCACTGATTCCATAATACATGAACCTGCAGAAGAAGTGATGCATGGAGATGGAATTGGGTGCTACCTGAAGACTAGGAGTCAGAAAGGACAGACTGACACGTATGGGTCATTTTACCATTAATGCACTGCTAAACAGATCACCATTGCTTTATGGAAAGCTCAATGCCACGTTGGCTGCAAATTATTAATAGCCGTTTACAGAGAGCATATAGAGTGTTTCTGTATGAGGATCAAATATTCATACCTCAACTACATTTTTCAGAGTGAATAATGTATAGCGAGGAGAGAGGGGAAAAGAACCATGTATGAAAATGTCTGTTTTCACACAAACAACACAAAAAAAAAAAAAACAAAAAAAAAAACAAGAGATTTCAAACTCACTGTTATGAGCATGGATAGCTGCTTTGGGCTGAATGGTCTTTCTGTCTTGGTCGTCAACTTTATTCTTCCTCATAGCAGACTCTGACAAGAAAAACATAACATTTCAGGCCAAACCATAAGGATCTTCTTAAAAGACCCACACTATAATGACAATTGCTGTTTTTTGTACTACTATTATTAATTTACAACATTAAATATGATGATCATTCCGTCCTTTTGTTTTGGCTGAATATGAATTTTCAAAAAATTGAAATAATTGAGAAATACTTAGAAATAATTTAAATAGAAATAATAGAAATAATTTGACTGTTATGGGGGAAAAATGACGTTTGGCAATATCTTTAGAATATTATTAGTATATTATACATTTCCATGGCTTTTTTCATGACACTCACTATAGCAATTTCCATTTCTTATGGTATACAGTGTAAGGGGTATACTACATTTCTTTCATAATATTATTTATTTATTATTATATATCATATTATACATTTCCATGATTTTTTTCCCATGATACTCACAAAAAAAGTACTTTCTATGCAAATAAATAACTTGAGCATTACCAGAAAAAGTTTGATTGACTACATCAATTTCCATGACTTTTCCAGGCCCTGAAATCATGTATTAAAAACTGAGTTTTAAATATTGAGTCATCAATATTTTTGTGCCTTTTCCCACAAGATACTTATAAATTTTTTAATTTATTTTTATTTGTAAATCTGCTAAAGGTTTCGTTTTCATCAACATTTAATCAACATTTAGGTGTGCACTAGCATGTAGATGACCTCAAAGCCAACACACACAAACTGAAACCCATCAAAAATTAATGTCATCCAAAAATGAGGTCTTCCACTCTTAACAGCTTAACAGCTTTAACCACAGGGCTTCAGATTGATCATGTGAGGCCCTGAAGATTTTAAACCTATGGCTAATAATACCGCTATTCTCTCTGAATACTGCCATTGTATCTCTATGTATGAGGTCAAAAGATTACCATTGTACCACTAAACCTCCACACTGCAACATTCAGAATAAAAATCATAATTATGGCTTTCATTAGCCTAACTGACAAAGAGTGTTAACAGAAAGTATTATCGACTGAGAAGCCTCAAATACTTGTTAAACACTTGATATTTTACACAGTCAAACTTAAATGACTTTGAATTCTGAAGCACTCAGACCATTTTAAAGTTTTATTAGAAAAACTCAAAAAAGAGCCAATTTACACAGCTGGTTATCTTGCCGTATCGATTATCTCATTTACTCTCTCTGCCGGTGTCTTTTAATCAGAGATGTGACATACTGACTGTTAATGGATAAATGACTGCAATGTGTGTGCAGGTCTGTACCTCTGTTCTTCAGTACTGTGGGAGATTCGCTCTTGATCTCATTCATATTAGAATCTGTTGTCGTTAGGTCAGTAGTCATAGTCTCCTCTGAGCTCTCTTCCTCCAACTGGAATTGAGGAATATTGTCCCTCAGAAATTCCCAAATTTTCCCTGTATACTGGGATCTGAGAATGACATTAACACATGGAAGATTAGAGTCTAATGTTTTGATCTCCATTGCATAATTAGCATTTTACTGTGAACTTATCTAATAATCTCAATTGATTAAAGCCTATTTAAGCCTGGACTAACAAAAGGCTTGTATCAATTTAATGTCTAGTCACAGGATCAATGGATGAACATAATAAAGCTGAACAAACAAGCCTCTGGACTTTGGACCAATCAATAAAGAGCAATTAGAGGAAAGGCAAGCAATGCTCACTTAACTAGGAGAGGTGATGACTACAGCTTGAATAAAGGTCTAAACCAATAAAAACAAATGAAAACAACACACTCTCTCACTTGTTTTTAACTTGAATCATTAACGTTCCATTTACGTACAATAACGTTCAAAAGTTTGTGGTCAGTGCTCCATTTATTTAATCAAACTGACCTCTGAACTTTTTAAAGTTAATATGCATTCTTGGTAATCTTTGAAAAGGTTCTTTACAGTCATCTGCTTGCCCATGTTTTCTAATTTCATGCTGAAATTTTGTCAAAATGTTTGGCTATCAGGTGCTACATGGATTTCTTGGACTCTCTTGGCTCTCTGATGTTCTGGTAAATATGTGAGCTGTTGGAGTGAGATACGACTACAAAATCCTGCAGGGCTGCAGCATGGAGTAAATGACCTCAGGAGACCCTAGTTTGATACACACACACAAGTCAAGCCTTGAAAAAAAATGATAGCACTCTAGAAGCTATGACAGCAAGATGTGTGCACTCATCTCACAGCAATTTATTTCTCCAAAATACGAGCGTACACTCTCTGAATGTGTGTACTGTCCTCTGAGGAGTCTATGAAACACGGAAACTCATCAGAGCGTAAATTACAAGACACCACGCTGTGTTTCCCAAAACAGAGCAGATGTGAGAGTTTTGCTGAGGACGTGACAACAAACTACAGAGACAGAGTCAAACGCTAGAGAAGAGAAAGTTACATGCAAACTTCACAACAACAACATTCCTGCAGTAACTGGATAAAGCCAGAACGGCGGTGAAGACCAGCTATTTGTTTGCAGAACAACAACATAGTGTCTGCAGCCCATTTTCTTCTAATAAGGGTGGCATCTGTACACACTGAGAGGAAAGAAGGACATTCTGTGGATCGCAGAGCACAGCTTAATGAAGCTTGTTAGCACATACCACAGACATAAAGACAATGGTAGGCTGATAGAACAAACTATTAACTATGAAACAAAGCAAAAAAGCAAAAATAAAAAATTGTGAGAGTCAATGTTAAACACCGAATGCAAGTCAACATTTCAAGTCTTTAATTAAACATATACATGGATGAATTGTTCACAATTAGATAAATATGTTTTTAGAAAACAGACTGGGGGAATTTCCTTTTCATGTCAACTTTTCATACCAGCCTGTTAATTGTTGTTTAAAAAATTATGTACATTATCTTAAACCTTATAATATAAACCATGTAAAAATGTACAGTGCAGAATAAAAGTTTGCAAATGCCCAAGGCAAAGTAGGGTTTTTGACAAAATTCTTAACATCTTAATAACATTGTATTTGTAAGGGACACCACAAACTCCATCCATCCTTTCTCTAAACTGCGTGTTCTGTGTGGGGTCACTGGGAAGTTGTGTACTAACCTTAATTGGCAATCAATCTGTAAATTAATAAAGGTGTGCTGAATCTTCCAAAAAAGATAACTTTTAATCACCACATTTAATTTAAAAATCACAACTGCCATAAGGCCATGTCTAACAAGACTTTTATTACTTAATAAAAAAATAAAATTATTAATGCTATAGCCTTCAATTATAATTTTAATAACTTAATGATACATTTCAGCTAATAAATCCTAATAATTTATTATGGCCTTTAACTAATACTCAACTTTGAAACACACAGTATTTGTTAACTTTAGGAATCCACAGTAGAGTGATATTTTAAGTTTGAAGAGAGTTTAAAGAGAGTCTCACTTTAAAGGAATGATCTCCGGTATCCATCCGGTGAGACAGTGGATGACTGTAAACTCTCCAAACTCTCTCCCGGAGCCTGAGACTGGAGTACTGGAGAGAGAACACCATAACATCATTGTCACACATCTAATAAGTTACTTGTTTGCTGGACACCCATACAATACATACAAATACGTGTGGGTACATCTTAAAATACTAGCAATTGTTCTACGCTCAGTAAGGGCTGCATGAATATGCACACTCAGTTCCAGCTCCACTATGTGTCATTTCAGACATTGATCTGTGCATGTCTATGTGTGTGTGTGTGTGTGTGTGTGTGTGTGTGTGTGTGTGTGTGTGACCTCTTGCTCTCTTTCTCTAAAGAAACCAGATGGCTGATGCTCTAATTGTGCCTCACGGGATGCTGTATTCAACCAGTCCGGCAGCTATTAATTAACTGCACGATTTCACTGTTCATCTTCACGCAAAGAACCATTCCATCATTATCACTGCCACACAAGAGGACAAGCACGCTTTAAAAAAAGAATGTACTGTGGCTTCAGGTGAGTGATGGCTGTGATCGCTTCTGCACCAAACCTTGGCAGTAAAGAATTTCACAGCATGTATATGTGTGTTAATTGGGAAAAAGCCCCCTGGAAGGACATCATTGTGCTTTTTTGTTTCCTGTTCATATTATTTAGAACCATAAATGATTAAGTGGCTCAGAGATTCTCATTTCCTAAACTAGATTAAACATTTACATCATGAAAAAATTAGTTCTTCTATGGAGCACAAAACAGATATTCTGAATAATGTACATGCTCATTTGCATGCAATTACAACGCATGGAGACTGTCGTTTCAAAAAGAACGCTAAAGTATAATTAAAACATCATTAAAGTGATCCCTATATTCCAAGCTTTGTCTGACATTCAGACTGAAATTTAAGTTTTTACTCAATAATTAACATCCACTTCAGTGAGTTAAGCATTACTTCTGGATCACTGAGTCAAGTGTGCTAAATTTGAGAACCTGGTCAGTCAGATTCATGAAAGGATCATCCAGGCTGGTTTTGTGAACTAGATCATCCAATTAATTAAAAAAATTAGACTCAAAGACATTTCAAACACTTATTTTCAAAGACTCACTCAGTACTGGCCACCTTTAGTATGCCTTTAGCTAACAGCATCGGCCAAAGCTCTGATTGGTTTGTAGTAGCAGGAAGCAGAAGGTTATCATCCTTGTCAAATGGTAGCATGTCATCAACAGTAATCTTCCTCCAACTTCCCTAAGAAAGCAGAAGACAATTCTTGTAAAAAAGTACATTCATTAATGAAACAGCACTCTAAAATATCTAGGTAAAAACAGGGTTGAAAACCATTTTTGTGTGCTGCAAAAAGATTCTTCATATAATGGACACACATTCCATCTGGACAGGCCATTAATAGCATGATTTATGGGACTCCACATTTGTTAAATGACATTAATTCACTCATGGATGTGCTGTGATATATACCGGAGTAATATAAAATTCAGAGTTTAATGATCTGCTCACCATCAAACTCATCTTAATAGAAACTAATTTGAAGGTGTATCAATCAGTAGTAAGATGAGCCTTTAAAGTCTATGGTTCATTAGTGCATATTTTGTACACAGTAAAATCAGCAGTGTAAAATACAGTGATAAACATCATTAACTCTAATAGAGTTTTATTAAAGAGCGTGAACTTAGAAGATAAGTCAGCAACAAAATAACTATTGCCCAGCACATAGGCCTTATCTAAAATGCTTTTGTGCCTGAGAGAGTGTTTTATATCACCTGTCAAACAAATCACTGTTACCTGCGTGTAGGTCACTGTTTGCTCATTTAAGATTAAGAGCTGTTAAGGTAAATAATTGTTTCTCAGTTTCTTGTGCCCAGAGGATAGAGCAATCTGACAGTAACAGTTCTACTGACTCTCTTGGCTCCCTGATAAGCATTGTGTTCTCACTTAATCACCACCTAAAGGACACAGTGTCCTTCCAGCAGGAAACGTGGACATATGCTACAATAGATGTTGAGTGGCCTGTGTACATTTGTTGTGTACATTTTTACACTATAGCCAATCCAAATAATTTTGGGCATATTTGCCAATTTTGTGAATCACCAACCGGAACCTCTTGTCCATTAAAGATTCTTTTGTGTTCAACAGATGAAAAAAACAAAACGTTTTGAAATAACATGAGGGTGAGTTTTTTTTTACAACTGAACTGTCAATTTTTGCTGAACTCTTCCTTTAGTCATTCCAAATTATTTTTTCACTGAAGACCATTACTTTGAGTTTTCATTGATTTTTTTTTTTTTAACAAAACTCTTCAAGTTATTCAAAACAAAGGGAAACAAAGCTGACAGAAAGTAGTTTTCTAAAAAAAAAAATTCAACATTCAAAAACCAAAACCCAACAATTTCACTGCTTGCTATTAGTAAAGTTTTTGTGTGTGTGTGTGTGTGTGTGTGTGTGTGTGTGTGTGTGTGTGTGTGTGTGTGTGTGTGAAATAGATTGTATTATTCCTCATTTGTAAGTCACTTTGGATAAAAGCATCTGGTAAAAAACAAATAAATGTTGCACTTATGAATGCTGAATAATGGATCATCTGACATAACATAGTGATATACTGATTAGACCACTGTGTGTGTGCATGTAAATTTAGCTATTTCAGTGTTACACAATACAAGTATTATGGTGTCGATACTCAGCCTGAACTTACCATCCAGTAGAGTTTAATGACATACTTCCCATAGGCATTATAGAGGGGCATGTGATCTTTCACTGCTTTACACAGGGAGTAAATGTGTTCCCAGGGTTTCCAAAGGCTGGGAACTATTTCTGTGGAGATGGCCTTCTCCTCTCCTGTGTTACAGACTTTCCACAGAATGTAGAGCTCACTAATGACCCATCGCATAAGCTGTGAAATCGCCATGCAGGACGAAGAGTGACAAAGTGTAAGTTAATTCCAACTAAACTAATTATTCTTAGTTCCAATCAGTAATGCAGGCCATCCGAAATGATTTAATCACTCACCTCACTTGAGAGTAAATGCTCATTTGCTGAGGTAAGGTCGAAGACAGCTTCATTTTCCACCACAACAGGAGTCTGATTGAAAGGATGAGGTACATATTGTCAGTAATTCCAGTTCCTAAAGATCTACATTGATAAGTTTCCGCTTTCTAGCTTCAGCTCAATTAAAACAACCTCAAAGTCTGTATTTTTTTTAAAGAAATTAATCATTTTATTCAGCAGTGATGCATTGTATTACTTTTGAACTTTCTATTCATCAAAGAATCCTGGGGAAAAAGTATGTTTTAGACAAAAATATTAAGCAGCATGACTGTTTTCAACATTCATAACAAGAAGATTTTTTTAATGAGCATATCAGAATGAATTCTGAAGGCTCATGTAACACTGAGGACTGTAGTAATGGTTGCTGAAAATTATTACAAGAATAAATTTCATTTCAAAGTTTCAGTTCCTTTAAACTATAATACTGTTTGACAATTTTACTCTTTTTACTGTAGTTTTGATCAAATAAATTCAGCTGAGCATAAGAGTCTTATTTCAAAAACACTTACCAACCCCAAACTCAGTGTGATTATTTGAGATCGCACCATAAAACATTATGAAAGTTATTATTGATTACTGAAAGTGATTATAGTTGTGCACACTGGGTGTATTAGATATTACAATTTGTGTGCTCAAAGAAATGAAAAATATACAAATTGTTCTCACATTTCCCAAAGGTTTTTTCCCCATCACAGATCATATTGACCCTCTGAGGGACATGAATCCATGAATATTTGATAATCTTCTGTTAATGGACTTTTAATCAAATGTAAATTGAAGACTCTTAGTATCACTCACATACTTGGAGAGAAAAAAAATCACAGTTATCATATTTTTATCCCAACTGTTGCCATGGAAATGACAACAGAGCTGACTTTCATTCGTTCTGTCAATTAAACATCTTAAATACAGCTAGTCAGATGGCAAAAATAATTGGTTTCAGACCTCTAGTGCCTAGGCTTGATTGCCTTGTGATTTTGCTGCTTGTTGTGACTATTTAGCATCCCATGACTTGCCTAGACTCATCAAAATGGAGGAATAATTGTATAATGTTGAGCTGGGCATGATGTAATTTAATCACAACCTGAACTCTAATGAAATCGGCATAAACAGATTGCATCAATTAAAGCAGTCATATGATGCGATTTCAAGTTTTCCTTTCTCTTTGGAGAGTTACAAGCTGTTCGTGAATAGATAAGATCCCTTAAGTTGCAAAGACTAAAGTCTCAAACCCATAGAGATATTCTTTATAAAAGTTAAGACTGGTCCACGGCCTCCTAAAACGCCTCGTTCAAACACGCCCCCACGTCTACGTCACGATGTGGGAAGATTTGCATAACACTGCTCAAATGTTCACGCAAAGAAAGAAGGCATAACTTTATTGTTGCTGCCACTGCTGCCGCCATGTTGTGAAGATGCTGTGTGTTTTGTTGCGAAAGCGTAAATACTTTGTTTGGACTTCCAAAAGGTTAAGTTGTATTTACAACACTGTTCCAGAACAGTTCAACCCAAATATTCAGATGTGTGCAGCGCATTTTATGGAAGACTGTTTTCTGATCCTGGGAGATTAGATTACAATGCCGGCTGTTCTGACTCACAGCCTGTCAGTACGTTTTCATATTTAAAGAATTTGCCACTGATGATTCAAACGCGAGTTTTATTCAGTGTAGAGTAGTGCTTGTTGTTTCTCCGATCACAAATGCAGACATGGTTTTATGTTTATGCGGCATGATGCAACGCGTAAAAAGACAGTATAAGTCATTATAATTCATAATTATGTCCCCACTGGATGCAACAAATGCCTCGTTTGTAATGGGTTTTAATGTTTTTGTCTCGTTGCGCTGGGACGTGGCATCACAATATGGTAAGGGGCATAATATTTCTGTCACACGGTTAAGGTATTCAGCCAATCACAATGCACTGAATAGCTGGCCAATCATCGTACACCTTGCTTTTCAGAACGATGAGCTTTGTAAAAATCGATCCGTTTCAGAAAGGTGGGGCATAGAGGAGAAACAATAATGTACAATATGTGGAAAATAATGTTTTTTTTTTACCTTAAACCGCATAAACACATTGCATTACACAAAATACACAAAATAATATTCTTTTTAGCAACATCATATTACCCCTTTAAGCTCACTACTGAGGCTAAGATTGGATTTTCCTAAAAAACATGCAACTAAAGAACAGGACCCACACAAAATAGACAAGTATGCTTTGCATGCGTGTTGGTTGGTCATGTCAGGACAGGAATAGTTTAGTGTCATGTTGTTATAGATCAGATCGAACAGAACTACATTTATAAGTACACTTGACAAATGTTACAAACTCTGTTCAACTTTACCTACTCAGGTTAATTCAGTTTCTTCAAGTTTGTTTATTGGACCTGCTAAAGATGTGAAAACTACTAATATGGCTGATAAACCCTTACCTTATTAAGTATGCACTCTGAAGGACGTTTCCAAGTGTGTACTCTCAAGGAGGCAGGAAGTTCAACCTTCCCTTCTGGATCATCAAAGAGCTGTTGGCAATGTTGTTACATAAAATGCTCAATATGGTTTTAGATTGTTTTTTTTTTTTTGTTTTTTTTTTTTTTTTGTTTTGTTTTTTTTCTGGTTTGGTTTTTTTTTTTTTTTTTTTTTTAACATTCAGATGAAAACAAATACAAAACAGAATAAAAGCTATTAAAAATGATGATCAAATTACAAAGTGCATGGTGCCAAACACTCTGACTCATCAACTGAAACGCTACAGTACATCTCTCAAGCTAAGCTTTTTGCTGAAACAGATTTCTGCTCTCACCAATCCTGACATTGCCCTGTAAAGCTTTTATATAGGAAAGACATTGAATATTAAATCACATTCGACTCATCAATTCTTACCTTGCTATCCCTAGAGGCTTTAGCTGCATCCCATTTCTCAGCATTGACCTCAATGTCGCTCCACTCTGGCCAGAGAGAGATGAGACTCTTCTTTGGCTCTTCAGGACTTTCTGATGCACTGACCGCTGAGGATGCTCTAGAGACAGTGCATTTTTAATGTAAACTATTTAAAAAGATGACTATTTAATATAATAATTTCATTTGAATTTGCATGATTTGTTATGGGTCTTTTCAATTCTTATTTTCAATCTAAACCGCATATTACTATCTATCTCTCTCTCTACCTACAGTACCTACTATATATTTAGGTTTAAAACTTTATTTTCCTTTGCACACATTATACCAAACACTGTTTTTCTTCTTCTTCTTCAGGGAACAAAATTCTAGCTAAACTGAATGCTAAATTCAGAAAAAAAGGATGCAGAAATGTGTAAATTATGTGTATTAACCTACTACAAAGAAAATGTGATTCTATGTTATTAATGTTAGAAAAGTAGGCATGTTGTTGTTTATGTAAACAAAAATACACAATTTTGTGTTAGGCACTCATAAAAGTTGCCAGAAAATGTGATATATTAACTTGCCAGATACAAATGTTGTATGTTGTCAAATTCAAAACTAACTGTTACATGTATCGTTACCGACTGTCCCCCAATATTTTACTAAAAACATAAACAACTTCCGTAAAGAGAACAAACACAATACAGTAAAGATATATGGTGGAATAAATGTTTTATTAATTATATTATCTGTGACTTATCCATATTATTAAAATATTTCGAGGGCATAAACATAGCGAGGTTGTGTTAACAAAGCTTTAGCCAAATCTTACTCTTTTTTGGGAGAGTGTCCAGGCGAAGAAGCGACGAGGCTGGAGGAGGACGTCTTTTTCTTGGGTGTCTTCGACATTGCAAGTGTTCGCAGGCCTTATTTCTAATCTAAGAGTTCATAGTTTGAAGCAACACTTGGCTGATTAAAGCACGAAAGATAATGATGAATAGGAAGCGATGCCCAGGGTGAGACTCAGGCAGTAGGGAAAGTTTGCCATGTTGCTAGGCGACAGGATCGCTTGGGATTGCCGACAGCACGAGCGCAGGGCTTTATTTCCACCTCGCGCCAATGAACTCCTCCTGACCTCCCAAAACAAACCCCTGAGTCTATCCACTGTCGTTTAGCGATAGGAAGAAAGACTCGTCTCTTTTCTCCTCTCTCGAATAGTTCATTTCAAAGAACCGATTCTTCTTTTAGGTTTTATTTTATTTTTATTTTTTTTTTTTTTTTATTGCATATGAACACATATAACAACAAGAGAAGCACAACGTTGCATATAAATGCCATTAGTACACAAGATTACAAGTAAAATAAAAAACTAGCCAGAGGCATAAAGAAACATAAATATTATTATTATTATTATTAATAACAATAATAATAATAAAGACGGTAGTTTACTTGTCTATGTCAAATTTGCAGATAATATTAGAAGTTCTAATATTAGAGCTTTTTTGTTTCACATTTATATACCATATTGCAATATTGTTTAAATTCGTTGATAAAATGAAAAAAATTTGGCTTACCATCCGACCACTTCCTTTTGTGTATATATGAAACTTCTCTATTACAACCATTTATCCTTCAAAGAACCGATTCCAAAAACTGAATCAGTTTACCTTTTACGTCAAGTCATTACGTGATAAACCTTACATCGCGTCATATTTATTTATTTATTTTCCTCTTTTAAAAGTCTCAATTTAGTTTTTTCTATTCAAATAAAATAAATATTAATTTAAGTTAAAGTTAATTTAAGTAGTTAGTAAAGTAATCCATTACATTACACATTTTAGGTAATATAATCAGACTGCTTTCAGATTACTTATGAACTATCTCGTTTATCACATTTATTTAAATAGGATATTCTTGTACCATATTGATATAAAAATACAAAGATTAAGAATATATATTCATTTCATTCTTATTAACAACATGGAGTGCATGAAACATTACATTACAGCAAGGTTTCCCAAATAGGGGTTTGTGAAGGAACTGCAGGGGGTTTATGAGTTTAATGAAAAGCTAATAATTAATTCAATAATCAAAATGTTAAATTTAAATAAGTTATTATAAAATCAATCAAAATAAAACACTTACTAAAAAAATCAAATATTTGTTTACCCGCATAACCAACGTCAGAGAACCATGAACATGCAAATGTAATACTTAATAAAATATTCAAGTAAATATATTAGGTGAAAGAGCATCAGATGAGAAAAAAAAAGTTTGTAAATTTGTGCATTTTAATGTGTTTGAAAGACAAAAGCCTTCTAAAGACATAAAAAAAAGCATATTTATTATAAAATAATATGTTTTCATGTAATCCATAAAAAAAAGTCTGATTACACATGTTAAAATCTAATTACAAGTACAGTACTTAATTTTTGGAATCTGATTAAGTTCATTTACTACCCGGCTCTGCACATAATCAACACAATGACTAAATGAACCCATTCTCCAATACACATTAGTCTACCTACAGCCACATACATGTATGGCATGATTACTGCTTGTACGATTTTTCTGAAATCGATGTCACTCTAACACATCTACAGCACCTGCTAGTGTATTAAAGCATAGCTGATTCTGTCCCCTTTCCCGTTATACACAGCTCATCCTCCATCTGAAGATGACCTACGGCAATGTTTCACCTGCACTCAATCCAGGATTTTAATAGCATTCTGAATTCTCATGCAGTTTTGAAAGACAACCAATAAATACTGCCACATTTAATATTATCATAATTATATTATAATGAAGCTTTTGTTAGAATTTCAAATTTTACAGCACATCCTCTCACATGTTCATTGAGATCACACAAGATAAGACTATAAACCGTTTAAAAAGCTTTATTCTGTCATTGTTACTTCAACAAACATTTGTTTACAAACTTGACAAACTTGTTCCAGCATATTAAAATGTATATTTGCCTTCAGGTAATTCTAAAATAAAGCCATGGACAGAGCAAATGCTCAGATCTCTCACTGAGTACCAATTAAAAAACAATTAATAAACATATTTTAACATTAACATGTACAAGCCTGAGGAAAGCCACCATGATCTTACTCTCTGAACCACAAATATTCGTGCTTAGGCCCATGATTCTTACAGAGGACAATTAATTTTCTTGATCAAATTATTTTGTGGTCAGAGTTTCAAGAGTGATGGTTTGATCTTCACAACAGACTAAATGCCCTGGGAATATGTACTTTTTTGCCATAAAGTGACATTTTGAGAACTTTTCCTGCAAAAATTTAGGGTGGCAATTCCCAGCAGCAGATGCAAATAGTCCAGAATTCATTAAAACAGCTCACCCTCTGTGACAAAGGCATTCATTTGATTTAATTTCGGCTAAGAACTTTTACTGGTATTTGCCTGGTCCTATGACACCCATTTAGTTTCATTCGTTTTAAGCAATATTACAACAAGCACACACTGAAGTAACTTGCTTGACGCTATTAAAAAGACAAACATGGCGCAGAACAAGAGTGAGAGAGAAAAACTGGTAATTTAAAGCATCAGAAAGATGTTTTCATCTGATCATCTGTCCTTTGGCAGTGATGTCTTCTCCCCTTTTCCAGTAGCCCTTCACTGCAGAACACAAGATCCAGGAGGCGTGGTTGGTTCCCCATCTAGAGGGTGGAGATTGGTAGGTTAAGGGGTGGAGATGGGTAGGTTTAGGGGTGGAGAAGGGTGGGTTTAGGGATCAGGGGGTGGAGACGGGTAGGCTTAGGTATATGTAAGGTGGGAGGAGTTGGATCTGGATCCAACCACGCTCCCTGGATCTTGTGTTCTGCATTGAGGACCATCTCCCCTTTTAGAGCACAAACTGTTGACCCCTGGTTATGCTGTGATCCGTGGCAGGGGTTTGGGATGAGGTGGAATTGGGGAATTTCTTGAGCTCGGTCCCTGGCCTTCTTTCCACATCAGATGATGGGACACACAAGAGCGTCCACACTAGCAACAACCTGACTTGCTCTCAGCAGGCACTGTTGGTTGGTGCAGTTTAATCTTGTCACCATTGTTCTCTTCACATGGAAGACCTTTATCATTAAGAAGGATGTTCTCCACCAGGAACCGGGCAGCCTCATCAACGTTGATGTTCTCCTGCAGTGAACAGAGTCAATGTTAAAGGGATAGTTAACCCGAAAATCATTCCTCATGTTGTTCCAAACCTGTATGAGTTTCTTTCTTCTCCATAAGATAAAATAAGACATTTTGTTGTTTCTTGAACTGTTTTTGAACATACAATGAAAGACAGTTGGGTCCAAATATCAGTGGACCTCTGTGTGATTTTCATTGTATTGACAAAAAACACAGAGACATTCTTCAAAATATCTTTCTTTGTGTTCTGCAGAAGAAATAAAGTAATACAGGTTTGGAACGACACTGGAATATTGAGATAATTGACAGAATATTGAGATAATTTACAGAACGGTCAATAGTCTAACATGTTAAGCTAAACTGAGTGCTTAGTGAAGCTTCGAGAGGTACTTCAGCATGAAGCTGGATTGATGGCATCCGCCTACACAACGTCTCTCTTATCATCGCTCTTTCGAGACAATTCACTGTCTTTCCATTTACATCCCTCTATCCCTCAGCAGTCTATGGCTTCAAAGCAATAAAGTGGGAATGAGACAGATTTGAGGAAAAGGGCAGAAAACAGAAAGGTTAAACAAAAGCCAACCATCCGTATTTGTCATTCACCCAGAGTACTGAACACAATAAAGGTGGCACAGCCATGCTGAGTGACAATGACCGTTTCTTTTAAACAACTGATGTCCAGCAGTGGGCAAGAAAAACAAGATAATCAGTAATGCTAATACATGGCCTACGGAGCACTATTTGCTTGCAGTGAACAGTGTAAATAACTTGAGTTTTCAAGCTTGTTAAGAACACCATGAGACTGTTTGAGACATGACTTCCAGAAGGCGTTCTGTGCTCTTGCTTGTTTTAAAGGGCGATGAACTACTCTTTTGGTAGAAACTATTGCCATTTTGAAATCTGCATGGGCCACAGAAAGGCTTGATTGAACTTAAAGACTTGCTATGAAACTATAATGATAATCAATTAAAACTAAAGAGCTTACAGAAGCCCTGTAGCCTACTGGTCTGCCCACACATTTCAGAGTATTTTGCCCAATTATCCAGTAAAAATGTCTAAACATTTTAAAAAAAAAAAGACAAATTTTCTCTAGAATCAAAAATGTTTACAAGACTCTTTTTATTCAAAGAACATATCTTGAATCAAGTTTTCTTGCTCAATTTGTGCATTTTCTTCTTGTTTTAAGCATTAAATGAACACAATTTTCATGAGATTTATGCTTAAACAATTTTGTTCCCAAAATAAATGGATGTTTAGTCAAGTTCACTGAAAAACAAGGAGGAAAATTATTCTTTAATGCATGTTTTTTTTAATATCTTTTGGCGTTTTGTGTGTTGTATACTGTATGAAAACCTATTTCTATCTCAGAAAAATACAAATTAATTGCAATTTCTTATCATTGCTATATTATATTTCCCAATGTCACTTCATATCTTGCAATGTGATTTCTTACCATTTCTTACAACGGTTACATTATATCTCCCAATGTGATTTTATTTCTTATTTAAAACTTTATCTCACAATACTTTTTATGTATGTATGTATTTATTTATTTATATTTTTACTTCAACGTTTAATGGTCTTCCAACATTTTCTACAAATGTCATTTGTTCAAAAAAGTGGGGTAAGGTGCAAAAACAAAATACACATGCAGTCCACTGGGAGTGGAGCAATAGCAGGAGATAAAAAAGAGAGAGACAGAAACAATCTTTAGATCAGTCAGCGTAGAGGCTTGATTGAACACGAGGAGGTCCTGATAGATACATTTACCATACACAAACATGCACGTGCACAAACACACACATTTACACACGACAGGTGCCAGAGCTCCCTGCCAGACATCTGTGTGCTTGAGTCCCTAATGGAGGGATCTATTTCAGAAACATGTGCTTATGCAGACTGACTAATGGGACACCTTCTGTTAAACAGTTAAGACCAGACACTGCTACAGACAGAAACCGAACAAACACTTTTTAAATAGCAAGACACAGTAAAGATATATTTAAGGCCAAAATGTGTGACTTGAAAATGCATTTCAAGGGGTACAATTTAACAGTTAAATACCTACACAATCACACAACCTTCAAGACACTGCACTCCTCGGATTTAACAAACAGACATTTCCTTCTCCTCCTTCCTGTTCCTCTTTTCTAGCTTCTCTCAACCCAGAGTATTTCTCTTTAGCCAACTTAATTTATCCAGACTCGCCTAGCATCCCTCAAATGTGTGTGTAATACAGGAAAGAGATTAACGTGCAAAATATATCAAAGAAACGGCTGATGTAAAACTTTATCTTTTGCAGAGTTTTTAAGATTCCACCGATACTGTAAAATACAGTATGTGACTATATGGATCTTAGTCGGGAATGACAACCATTTGTAATAAAAACCATGTGAAAGTCAGCATACTACAGGCACTAAGAAAAATAACTTATCTAGACAGGATGACTTCCATGTCACAAACACAAGGGCATAAATAATAATATTTAAATATAGTTGAATAAATCATATACATTAATTATAATAAGAATATAAATAATAATAAATAAACAAATTGATCAATTTAAAAGAAATTAGTAGCAAAATATTCAAAATGCATACATGTTTTACTGATGTAGACTGCAGATCATAATACATTACTGCTATTATTAATTGTGTCAAAAAGCAAAAATACACTACTGTTTAGTTTGTGGTCTGTTTTAATGTTTTTAGTCTCTTATGTTTACCAAGGTTCCATTTATTTGATCAAAAATACTGTGATATACATTTTTTTCAGGATTTGTTGATGAATAGAAAGTTCAAAAGAACAGAATTTATTTAAAACATTATAAACATCTCTAATGCCATTTTTGATGTTGCATCCTTGCTGAATAGAAGTATTAATTTCTTTTAAATAAAAATGACTCCAATGACTCTACTTTCAATTTAAATGACTCCAAAGTTTTGAATTGTAATATAATAAAAAATAACTCCTTTTAATAAATTAATAAAAACAATTTAAAAATGAATCAAAATAGTGTATTGCAATGCACTCAGTCAATCTTGATATTCAGGTTTTAGCCAATGTACTACTAAACATCGTGCTATTAGTACAACATTTTAAATCAGTGGGCAAAGTTTCATCAATTCAAGCTGAGATGAAAAATTTCTCCCTCAAAAATCCCATACATCCCGCTGCTTCACGTGATAAGTTACACATTGCGCATTTGACATTCGTCTGGTGATTCAAGCAGGAGGAGTGGCTAATGTTCTTAAGACTGCCTCAGTGGTGCCGTTTTGGCCTTAATACCATGGAGAATGTCAGCCATTTTAAATACTTGATCTAATATGGCAGCTTTCATGGTCGTCTGAGCTGATTAGAGAGGAAAGGTGTAGTAAGAAGCTTCTATTCTTAGCAAAAATGTCTCGTGACAAGAACTCCTTCAGTTTGACCAAGCACAAACAAACATTAAGTGGCTAAGTGAACATAGAATGAGCTTATATTTACCTTAGCTGATGTTTCAAACCATCCCAAAAAGCCAGCCTCCTTGCAGAAGTTGTCCATAAGTGAGGAACTGTTGGATCCATCTTTCTTCTGGTCACATTTATTGGCGAGAAGGACAGAAATGGGATTGCCATTGGCCAGTTTCACCTTGCTGTCCAAATCGTGCTTCCATTTTGAAACCGCCTCAAATGTAGAGCCTCGAGTAATGTCGAAAACAACAAACGCACCCACTGCCTCCTTATAGTAAACTCTGGTCATGTTCCCAAACCGTTCTTGACCTAAACATGAGACAAACATATAATACAAGCACAATTATTATGAGTGATAGAGAGGTTAACAAAATATGTAACAAACATATTCAACCAGTTGAAATTCCTAATGTGTTTTCCATACATTTTTATCATGGGAGTTAATGAGAGCATTTGGTTGCTAATTAAAGCATGTTTATATTAATCGCTGTAATACTGTGCTCTCGTGTTCCAGCCCACAGAACATAAAGTCTGACTGATTTTGGTCACAATCAGCTGAGATGTGCTGCTCGGTCTCATAGTTCATTTTTGCCTGGGGAGGGATAAAGCCCAGCACAGCGCAAAATCTTTGAAAGCTAGATGGACATAAAAAAGGAAGAGTGGAGCGAAAGATTCGCCCAGCGGTAGTTGCTAATAACACATCAAAGAACCGTCTCAGTGCACACACCCCTCTCATATCCCTCTCACCTAAATTCACCACACTCGTTGTCATTACATTTACTGCCTTAATGTGTAAAAATCAAGAGAATACACCAAGCTTTTATATTCAAGTTTTTCAATGTACAAAACAGCACGTCGTGGAAAGCGGTTAAGAAATAGCTTTTGAACCTGCCATTTATTCTTACTAGCTTAAAAGGAAAAAAACTGAGCTTGACCTCCTTTTTGATACAACACAGCAAGGCATTAAAACTAAGAGATGGTGAAGAGAACGAATGTAAATTGTAAAGAGAAAATTTGTAAGAGAACAAGAACAAGACAAGACAACAAGAGGGAGACAAGCAATAGACAATTAGAGAAAGAGAAAATGATAGAAAGAGACAGTGGACTTGCTTCACTAGATACCAAAAGGGTTCTTATATTGAACCAAAGAGACAAGCTAGGCCTGTCCGTGATTATTTTGAACTAATCACAATCATTTATGATTACTGTGATTGTTACATACTTTAAATTCCAGTCACATATGACATCCAACATAAGGGAATTGTAAAGGGATAGTTCACTTGTACACACACGCACACAACACAAGGAAGTATGTACACATATATACCCAACAACACAAGGAAGAGTAAATAATGATGCATTTCTACAATAGCAAGATTAACTGAAGGCTTTTGAGTAATGCTGCATTTAATTGGTATATTTTTAGCGGTATGCTAAGCTAGATGCTATTTTTAAAAAGCGAGTTGTGAACACCTAGCATCAAGTAACCTAGAGCCCTCAGAATCAGATCTGTGACTTTCCCACAGGAACAAAAAGACTTCAGAGCAGTTTCATGAGTCTACAACACTCTAGTCTCAGTGTTTATGCAGCAGTAAAGCCAGAGTCCCAGCTGCTGTTTATTTTTGCTCAACCAGCGAAAACTGAAAGTTGAGTGAATGATTCAATGGCTCGCTCATTATGGCAGTCACTGAAGTAATTCATAAATGAATAAGTGTTGCTGAGTGAATGGTTGAATGAATGACTCACTTTTGAAGACAATCACTTGTTGTTCCTACTGGCATAACACTTGATGTTTTTCCATCCCCCTATTTTTATGCGCATTTTGGATTATCGCATAAAAAAAAAAACACTGGATGGAAATGACAAGATGCGCATAAATTCTAAAAATGTGCATTAAAAACTTATGCGCACAACTGACTAGGATAAACTTTTTATCCGATAAGTAAAAAAAAATGTGAATAAACTATGATGGAAACACATTTTAAATTCACATCTTTTTAATAATTAAAATAAAGATTGACAGAATGCAGCTGTGCATAAATTTATTGTTACTTATTGCAGTAAATGTACTTTACTGCATCCTAAACAAAATTAGTGCTTTACTGTCAATTGTGCATTTTTAATAGGCAAAAAAAGCTATATTAATATAGTTAACTGCATCATATTCAGTAATATCTGCTGTTATAGATTTGTGGTATTTATTTATTTTAAATTTAAATGTCCCAATAAGCCCTCAAGACATTTACAGAGGAATGTGTGGGCCACATGAACTGGATTTTTACAAGGCCAAACTTTTGTGTCCCAGTCCAACCATGCTCTCTACCGCTGCATTCAATACAGTAGGTTTATAGCGTGTAGACCCTTGGATGTCTATATTAGGTTTTTTTTCAGTGATCAGCATTGAAACATGGAGCACATTTCACCCCCCAACGGTTCTCAGCTCCATTATCTTTGCTTGTTCAGTGGTTACGCACTTCACACGCCAAAAGCTCCTTAGGTCTCTCAGCAGCTAATTGCTCTTGATTGCTGGTCTAAATTTAGACCATTTAACCTCAGGTGAACACACTGGAGGGATGACACACAGACAGAACTTAATTCTTGGCTCCCGGTCCATTTTGGGCACACAGCCCTAAAAAAATCTTTTTAAAAACTCGCTCTGACGTATTAAAGAGACTGAATACCCAGAGATCACCCCACATACGAACTCGTGAACGCATTTTGGTGCGCTGGGCCAGCTGTCACAGAGCAAGTCAAGAAAGAAAAAAATCTCAGAAATGCTTTTTAGTTCCTAGAAAACAGCATGTGAAGGGCCAGAATCGTACCCTTGATCAATACTTTATGCCACAATATGCTGTGCATGCTGTTGTGAAACTGGTTATTTTCCTCAGAATTAATTGTTCTCTGTGTGTGGCGCTACTATAGAAAAAAGACAGAAGGACCAGTGAACCAAGCGAAACTGTACCTGCAGTGCTCACAGACAGTCAGCTACTTATCGAAAGAGAAAAGGAGAACTGCTGAGAGAATAGTGTGAATGCTGAGGCTTACCCCGACATGAAAAAAGGCAAATGGAGTAGAATGCTCTTGTATTAACTGTGAAAAAAAGCCACAGTGTGATGTAATAGTTTCACAATGAAAGGTGCTTTCCCTGGTCCATGGCTCCCTGAGGGGTGGTGTGAAATTGCACTAAAATGAAGAAGCCAAGAAAGACATTTTTGAGCTCATCTAGTTTGGCCCAATTCAAAGAAATGCACATTTTCTTTGATTGTGAAAAAATTTGTACTGAAGTTTGTGCTTATAAATACTTTTACCTTTCTCTACAGGCAAGAAGACCTGATGGGCCTGATCTGAGGACAAACATACAACCGGTTCAGTTTATATTATATATATATATATATATATATATATATATATATATATATATATATATATAGATATATATATATATATATATATCTATATATATATATATATATAATATATATATATAAAATATGTGTGTGTGTGTGTGTGTGTGTGTGTGTGTTGTAATTTATTTATTTTTTTAATGAAAATGGCAGATTGTCTAAAAAAATTGAACACATGGGAGGATTCATGATGATTACAGTGGTTGAAAAACCAGGGGCTTATTATGCAGGAAAACCACAAGAGATCTGCACTTTGTTTTTTCTTGTTGTTTGTTTTTTTTAATAGAGGCACTTTTTTTGACAGGCGATGGTACAGTGATGGTAAGGTTTTGGTCATGGGTTTATTATTTTTCATCATTTGTGCTTCTGAATCAATAATGTAGACGCTTCAGATTGTTCGTGCAGGGAATGAGAGCGTCAGGAATGATGGTGTCAATAATTGTGTGGTGGGGAGACCTCATTCTCCCCTCCTGGGGAAAAAAATGTCAAGAATCAATCTCCATTTATCACCAATCAATGGACTTGTTTTTACAACTCACAAAAGAATCGATGGGACGTCGATCCGCCTGTGGCATGTGCAAATATAGCACAACACAAACTGACAGTTTCTCAACGGCAAAAAGGGAACTGAGGTAAACAAAAGCTTTGACTGCATGGCGGCAAAAGAGAGGGGCCAATCAACATTTTGAGAGGTCAATAGCGGCTAATGATTTAAAATAAATATGACTAAACAATGAACAGTTTTGACAACACTGAGTGAGTCTTAATGATAGTGGAGGTTTATTCAGGACTCATTCTGATAGCAGTTTCTGTTACTTTTTCCTTTTTAAAACCACACCAAGTAGCACTGGCTTATTAAATATAATATATCAGTTCAATGAGAAATCATATGTGGAACAGAAATTCAATCAGTCATAGACAACTGACATCTCTAGCAAACCAGCTTGCAATAAACTGGGTTAAACTTACATTTTTCAGAGTAAAAATTTAAAAAATTCAGAAGTTAAAAAATGCCATATCATTAAAATATATTTCAATCATGACAACTCTCGGAACATTTTAGCATGGTGATGGATATTACAATGTTAATGTATTTGGTCTTGGCAGAACAGATCTGCTACACTTCTGCTGAATTGCTGCTGCTGTTGGTTATTGCTGAATTTGTAGATTATTGCTGCTGCTGCAAGCAAGTACAGGAACTTGCTACTGCCAATGCATATGGCGATACAGTTCCGTGAGTATTTAAGACATACTGCTGCTGCACAAATTGCATATAAAATAACCCCGTAGCAGATCTATATAGGTGGAGCTGGGGAAGGTGGAGCGTTTCAGAGAACTCTGAAAGCGCACTGCAGGAAACTCAAGTAAATGCTAGCCAGCCATTTAAATGCAAGGCAGTAAGCTCATTGGCTGCATATGCAGCATGAACCAATGAGCTTGTGCCGAGTCGTTTTAACTCTCTGAAATATCATCAGTAACATTAACCCCCCGTCAGCCAGCACCATAGAGTTTCATGACTAAACTATATATTGATTAAAGTAGCTGTATAATTGCATTTTTTTTTTTTTTTTTTTTCATTTTCAATTAATTAATGTATAGGATAAAAAGAGTGTCATGACATTGACCCACATGCTGTAACTTTCAAACTATTACAGTAATGTGACGAGCAGCATTTTTTTCTTTTTAAAGTACCCTGTTGCTTAATTTCATGGTTAAATTTTACAACAAATCTATATACTTCTAAATATGAGTGCTAATGTGAATTATGGTGATCACTTCAAAAAAATCACTGAAAAGATCACTTAAAAGCTTGAGACAGTGAGAGAAAAGAGAGGGTGGTGGCGTAGGGAGACAGGGATACTCGCTGTCCATAGCCATGGCAACCTGAAGTTTCTCCTGCATGGCCTTTATCAAGATAACAATCTTGTGGGTGTGTTGCTATGGGAACAATCCAAGCCAGACGAGCCAGCTGCATATTTTTTTTTTGGTGTTTCGTCGTGGAACATCAAACACACTTCAGACGCTTTTGGGCCACTGTTACATCCCTTACCAACAGTACAGCTAATGACCAGAGACAGAGGCTTCACAGCACTGGGGCAAAGGCTATCTGCAATCAACACCCCTGAAGACAACCCAATACTGACAGAGAACACTGTAACACACACACACACACACACACGTGTGTGTGTGTGTGTGTGTGTGTGTGTGTGTGTGTGTGTGGCGTGTGTGTATGTGTGCATGTGTATATATATATATATATATTATTTTTTATTTTTTTAGTAAATATAGATTAATTTCATTAATTTCTGATGAAAATTCAGTTTTTTTCCGTCACATGAAAAAAAAATACTTTAAAATATAATAACAGTTAATTTAAATGTTTTTAGAAATATTTTACAATATTATTGTGTTTATTGTAATTTTGCTGAAATAAATGCAGTCTTGGTAGTAAGCATTAGGCAATTCTTTAAAAAACATTATATTTAGAAAAGAAGTTAACAAACGTTATGTGAAGATTAAATAAATACATTAACAATGGGTATATATTTTATGGATGGATGGATGGATTGATGGATGGATGGATGGAGGGATGGATGGATGGATGGATGGATTGGATGGATGGATGGATGGATGGATGGATGGATGGATGGATGGAGGCACTGCTGCTCTAGATGTCATCCCAATCCTTGGCACAATGTTTAAGACTTTCTTTAAATCTCCATGTCTGTAATAAGCATGTCCCTTTCAGACAGCCCCAGTGGAGCACTGCTATTCTGGGCCAAGGTAGGAGGGTGAGCCACTGGCTTCAGTCAGGGTCCGACACATACGTATTTGCAGAAGGCCTTGATTACAGTCATCCAATTCAGGGTCATTATCATAAATGCTAGTCGGTGCGGGTATAGAAAACAGCGTACTTGATTACTACCACTGAGCTACCAATTATGTGCATGATTAACAGGGTTAATTAGCAGTGTAGAAGTAAAATCCATAAATGGGGCAGACTTTGATCAACTGATCTAGGATGATACAGGTCTGGACTAGCTTTGGGAACTGGGCCAGAATGTCACAGTGAACAGATGCCTGTGTTTTTAATCGCCATCATTGATATGGTACACCACACAGTAAAGAACAGCATTCCAAACTGTTCTCCAGACACACTCACACATGCACCTACATACAGACTGAAAGAATGCAACCTCTGTGATTCACACTTCATTGATGTTGTCCTTGCAGCTCACTGTGACAACCAAGACTGAGGTGAGAGAATAAAAGGCTGAGTGAGAAAAGCAATGAAGGAAGAAGGGTACATAAACTCTATTTTAAAGAAACACTGGCGTCTAAATGAAGGACAATCCACGGTTGATGAAACGCCACTCAATCCTCTAAAAATGGCTTTTAAATGCAGAAAACTCTAGCTCTTTGGCTAGAGACAATGTACAATTGTTTGCCATTCTAGGGTTTCAATTTTGTTTTATACTTTTTTTACATAAATATACTTGATGGGTTTTATTTGTTATACATTTCATTAAATATATAATGTACCTGATCTCATTCATTTAATCTCCATTTCCTATAAAATAATGCATTTTTAAGTATATATAGTAATGTTAAAATGTAATATAATGTGTTTTTTTCCCTATAGTGCCTGTTTTAATTTTTTTCTAATTGCTTGGACTTCATTCTTAAAATGTCCAAATAATTAGTGAACGACTAGTAACAGGTAATTTTACAGATAATTTAAGAAAATTTTTCTGTGAAAAAACGTATATAAAACTATCAAAAAAAATTTTTTTTACCTAAAATAAATTAAATAAAGTGTCTTATTTACAGTACAATAACTTTGCCTCAGGATTCTGAGATACAGAAATGAAACTACAAAAGGTTAACAAAGTTTTATAACTCTTTGGGCTAAAGACTGTAATAGTTGTTTGCCATTCCACGCTTTTTACAATTTTGTTTTATGCTTTTTACAGAAATGTATGCATGTTTCATTTGCTATATGTATATTTTTATTTGACATGAAATATACTTTTTTATTTAATCTCCACTTCCTGTAAAAAAAAATTAAAAAAAATCAAGTGTTTTTTTTACCGACAGACTGTATACAGCCTTAAATTGTTCATAATTGCCTGGACTTTGTACTCAAAATGTCCACATGTTTGGTGAACAACTTTGTCCAGGTAATTATGCAAGAAAAAAATGAGAAACTTCCTGAAGAAAAAAATCTTATTAACTATTACTCTTCCAAAAAAAAACAAAAAACAAAAACAAAATTAATCTTTCCTCATAATCTAAAATCAAACAGAAAATGAAGCTGGGTCAGCTTGGCATGTAAATACAGACAGTTGAATCATATACATTGCCTCTGCTGTATGTCTTGTTCAGTTTTTTTCATAATAGTGAACAAGAATGTTAGTGTCTCGTGTGTGTAACCAAGAACAGATGTCAGATGTTTTGTCTCTGCATTGTGTCCCCAGTAACTGTGAAGTTGTGTCAGACTGACATTCATAAACATCTATATTAAAGAAACAACATGGCTTCAAAGAGAGCATCAGAGATATATTTCAATTTTAAAATACTTGTATCATTCCAGAGTACAGAGTTTAGGGTTCAGGGTAGGCAAGGTATAAGGTGATATATCATTATTTAGACCTATAATAAACCACCCCAGCCATACAAATCCACACAATTCAATTTCACAGGAGGCGAAACAGCCAACGCACAATGCACACTGACATTAAATTGAAAACTAAAGTTTGTCCATTTGTTTGCTGTGGACAGTTGGTACGGTATATTGAATTACACATGCCTCCATGGTGCTATTGTGCTCGAAGAAATAGTGCAGTGGAAAGACATAATCTGTCTTTGGGGAAAAATACAGAGATTGCAGTGTGGGTCCTGCCTCTAATGACAGCAGCAGTGCAGCAATAGGAAGAGAAAGAGTGTGTGAATAGATTACAGTCCAAACAAACAACTCTCCAATGTCTCACAAGCACTTTGAGTGTGACTATGCTGAAGTCATTACATTATTAACCTTACAAATCTTACTAGATCATATTTGATACATGAATTTCTAAGGCCTCTAAATTATCAGCTTGATCAAACCTTGAAAAACCTTTTGCTCCCATTAGTGACACTCACCGCGGTGTGTTTACATAATCTATCACAGATAGTGAATAAAATGCGATATTTGTCAAATACCCAGAAGTTCAGAAACGTTTTCATGAGCAACAGAAACACTTATTATATATGCTTAATAAAAGTGCCATCTTTTCCTGGAAATAAGTTCACCATTATCATATACTATTTAAATACTAATAAAGTGGGGGTAAATCTGCTTTTATCAGTGTTTTATATAAATGTGACTCAATATAACAGTGCGACTACAATAAAAAAAAGCCTTTACCGTTCTAAAAACACAGGTTTGTGGCCATTATTGGAATTGAAAAGGTTTGGACAATAAACCCGAAACACACTTGGTCGTTGTCATGTGGTGAATCTGGCCAATCGTGAAAACAGCTGTGTTGTCATCATATCACGCTCCTGCAGTCGCTGTGGCTTGGCCGCGTATGACAGATAACAGAAGTAATAAAAAAGTGTTTATTACGTTTAAAATATGGATATTTTTAACAACAAAAACACATGGATTCGCTACAGAAGGCCTTTGTTCCCCCCTTTAAGTGTAACAGGGACATGATTATATGTTGTTAATTGCCACAGATGAGATTTTTGACTCTTTGTCCATTATTATGTAGAGAAAAAAAGAAGAAGAAAAATATTTGATATGTCAGGCTTTTCAGGGTTAAAACTGTATGGACAGTATATTGTATGGGTGGGGAAATTTTTTTTATTGACTAGCTAATTGTTTATTTTATTACAAACAGAATAGCTATGGTATATTCCAGTCGTGTAGCCTAGATGTATTATTGAAGTGAATGTGCATGAAAAGTCCACGAACAGTGTTAGTAAAGCTGTGTTCCTTTTTCCAATGTGGTGAAAGCGCCAGACAAAAAAAAAAAAAAAAAAAGGCAATCTGCCGAATGTGATTTTATAAGCAAGTGAAGGCTAGTACAGTTATACAATTCTCTCTCACTGTTAACTGAAGGGAAGAAAAGAAGACAAAAAAAGTGAAAGAAAGAAGAAAAAAAGAAAAGAAAAGAAAAATGAAAGAAAGAGAAAGGAAAAGAAAAGAAAAAAGAAAAGAAAAGAAAAGAAAAGAAAGAAAGAAAGAAAGAAAGAAAAAAAGCTCAAAAAGAGAGATTGCGTTCTTGTTTTATGACTCGCTTGCATTCCATAACGTCATATGTTAATGTTTTGGTTGATACGTGACTTCACTTCCCTAAAGCATGTTCAGTTACACAGCACTGTAGCTCAGTCTGTGCCACCAAATCAACCAAAGATATTGGTTAGTAAACTTATGTACATTTAGGCTGTGTCTCAAAACACACTGAGCTGCTTACTGAGACAACATTTTTAACACGTTCTGTTCCCTGTTATGTCTAGATTTGCAGCTCACGGAGTCATAATAGTGGCATGAAGCATATCGCTCCCCTCCCTCTCGTCTCACAACATGACCTACATTGCGTTAGTAATTATGTTGGCTAATGTGATCACAGTAAGCTAGGACTCACACTTATTCTGGGCTTTCAGAAATTTTAGAGCATTCTTTCCAAACTGATTATTTATTTATTATTTTTTGTGCATTTATTTAAATGTCATAATAGCCAGGATTTCCCTTTTTCATTTGAAGTAGCCTTGGGGTTCCTAACCGGGAGCATCTGGAATCAAAGCCATATCAGAAACGTTCATCGAGGTCAGATTTTTTTTTAAATTCACATAACAATAACACCGCTCAAATGTTCATGCAAAGAAAGAATGCGTAACTTTGATTCTCACTGTAGTAAGATGTTCATGTCATGGAGATGCTGTTGTGAAAGCGAAACTACTTTGTTTGGCCTTCTAAAAGAGGACACAACTAGAAATCAGTGATTAAGTTGTATTTACAAAACTGTTCCAGAACAGTTCAACCCAAATATTCAGATGTGTGCAGTGCATTTTACAGAGGACAAGGCCTTTAACCTGGGAGAGTAGACTACAATGCCGGTGTTCTGACAAATAATGCTGACTCACAGCCTGGTCAGTATGTTTTCATATTTAAAGAATTTGCCACTGACCGATTTAAACGCAAGTTTTGAGCAGTGTAGAGCAGTGCTAGTTGTTTGTTGCTTCTTTGATCACAAATACAGACATGGTGTTTATGTTTATGCGGCATGATGCAAACACATAAAAAGACAATATAAGTCATTATAATCAGTAATTATGTCCCCACTGATGCAACTAATTTCCTCATTTGTAATGGGTTTTATTGGTTTTGTCTCACTCTCACACCAGGACATGGCATCACAGTACGGTAAGGGGCGTAACATTTCCGTCACACGTTTGAGGTATTCAGCCAATCACAATGCTCTGGATAGCTGGCCAATCAGAGCACACTTCACTTTTCAGAACCATGAGCTTTGTAAAAATCAACAGTTTTCAGAAAGGCAGGGCATAGAGGAGAAACAATAATGTGCAGTATGTGGAAAATGTGTTATTTTAACCTTAAACCACATAAACATTTCATTACACCAAATACACAAAATAATGTTATTTTTTAGCAACATCATATTACCCTTTTAAGTTTTTCAACCGAGCAATAACAAAGTAAATGGTTGAGTTTATGTTGTAGCCTAAATGCAAATTATTTGGTTTGTGTTTTGAACCGAATCAAAGTGGACACATGAAATTAAACTATCATTTACATTTTAGGCTTTTAATAAAACTTAACTGAAATTAAAAATGCATATAGCCAACTGTTCTACAGACTTTAGGCTATATTTTATTTACCGTATTTACTGAAATGGTTAATCGCATATGTAATATGCTACGTCAGGATACAGGATACCACGCAATACCGGAAACACGTCATGATTTACATTATAAGAAAAGTTGAATCTGTATACGATTCATTTAAACGAACTGTTTCAGAGGAAACCGAAACTCTGAATGAACTCGGACTTTCCATCATTAGTCTAAACTCAACATTACATTAAGAGTCATGTGCTACCCTGTGTGCGTGCCTGGAGGCTTATTTAATGTCGAGACAAAGAAAGAAAAAAAACTTATAACTAGCTACTATAAGGTGGCCATATAAAATACACAAACATTTAAAACTGTATCTGTAGGTTTATAAAATAAAACCGAGATTTAAGGACATATCCATTTACACGTCCCTTACCTGCGATGTCCCATAGCTGTAGCCGCACTAGTGTTTTTACTGTCCCAGTTGAGGACTTTAGCGCAAAATCCACTCCTATGGTCGCTCTGTAGTGTTGCGAAAAGAGTTGGTGCACGTATCGATTGATGATGCTCGTCTTCCCACACCAAGTTTCCCCGATTACCAAAACTTTAAACAAATACTCCTTACACTCCGACACAGACCCGCCTGCCATGCTGCCAAATGTCAGTTATGAGAGAGGAAAGTTTTGGCAACTTTGAGCAACCACTTCCTCTCTACTCCCTCACACAGTTTTGGAGAAGTGCTTTGGGCTCGGGGACGTGAGTAAGGAAAGTATTTCAAACAGAAAGCACACGCTCCCTCTCCTCCCACCGGACAACCACCTGATAAGTCATAGGACCCGGAAATATCACGCCTCGATTGGATTGCTGTGCTTTTCACAAGGTTGGGCTTTATGGTCAGTGAAATAAAGAACACACACACTCACGCGCTGCGGTCTGGTGAGTCGTGGAAGTTACATAAAAGAGTTTGTATTTCAACATGTGCGGTTCCTGAGCGCGAGTCTCGAATGCAAAGATTGCGCAACATCATATTTGGTGTGATCAAAAGCAGGACAGAAACGAACACGAAGATGAAATAAAACCATGATGTGGGCTTACCATTTAGAGTTCTTACAATATGAATAAATCGCTTTTATGGTGATGTGAGGTTAGAGAATGATGCTATTACGAGTAACATTAAAATCTAATTTCGGAGATATTAAATATAATGATACCATGTCATAATAAAACTAAACTGACACTAAACGGTTCTTAATAGTGTATTAAAAACCCACTTGTATTTGCAATTCATAAAATAAAGATAGAAGTGCATAACCATTCTAAATCCATTAAAAGCATCAAGCTCTTAAACAGAAAAGGTGGTTAAAAACAAAAACAAAAGAGAGCATCAGATATAAAATATTTATTTTACAGCATGATTTCTCCTGGCAAAAAGAGCATTATCCTCATTTTTAAGTTTGACCATGTAAACAGGTGATCTTGTCAATTACTTTACATTGAACAAAGGATTCTGTTCCAAACAACTTACACTAAAAGACCTAATAATATTACAATCCATTATAACAATAACAATATGTAGATATTCAGAATATTGTTCTTTTGAGAGTTGCATTCTAATAGTCCTGTGAAACTTAAAGAGTTTACAGTCGTAAATTCATGTGATAATCCTACGTGAGATTGGCAGTAAATGCTACAAGTTTACCACTAGAAGCAACTACTCAGTTACAGTTTAAAAATGGAACATTAAAAGTTTGTAAAAGTCGCTGAAAAGTTACTCCAGCTTCAGTGCCACCATATACAGTATGTCCCTTTATCACAAAGAGCAAGTTACACCTAAGATGTTGTTTTTAAAACTTACAAATATCTCACATTCTAATCATAGAAACATATAGCAGAAATACAAAGACACACCATCTGTGTGGAAAACGATAGATGGCAGAACAGTATACAAACATTTTGCAAAACATTTCTCCCTTTTTTCAAGGATGAGTTCACGCATGAGACAAAGTAAAGTTAAGAAAAACAGTTTCTTTAAATTTACCTTGGCATCCACATTTAAGCTAAAATAGTATTCTATACTTTACATTACAATCAGCATTCTTGCCCTTGACTCTCTAAGCAAAAGCACTGAAACTTACATTTAGGAGCCACAAGGAAATTGGAAAACACCTTAGTTGGGAAACTCCACGTTTACTCATCCAGTCAACCAAGTGAGTTTTGTGCGCACATGATTTCTGTGTTTCACTCTGACTTGTGCACTGTTACTGAAGCTGGAAATCAGATACCAAAACCAGATACACAGCAGGGGTGCTATGAGATTTGATTCTCTTGTATGCACGTGTTTGCACTTATTTGTCTGTGCCTTCTACATCCTAAACCCTCTTTTTTTTTCCACAACTGTTTTTTTTGTGTTGCCAATAGAAACTAAACTTTTTTTGAATCAGAACCAAGTCCAGCTACATAGTTCAAAAGCACATCAAATCCAAGAACCGTGTGTCTCATCCTGCTAAGAGTGAAATAGTAAAGCAGTAAGCTGGCATTTATCACTCCTGGACTATTGCGATGTCACTTGCCAGCGGATTTCGGGCACAGCAACACAATAATATTTGGCACTCCAACTTTCGGCAGCATTTTGGAAAACGGATGCTGCCAGCGCTGTCTCAGAGAAAAATATTCCCAACAGGATGTCCCATTTGTTTATTGTAAGGTTCTTCCTGGCTTCCGAAAGAGAGATTTACGAAGACTTACGAAGATAAGTAAGCAAGCAAATGATATCCTGCAGTGATCGAATAATAAACAGCGCTGTCCTGAGCGAGTGCTTTTACAGTGTAAAAGAGCTTTGTTTTGGGGCGTAGTTAATACTTTGGGAAAAGGGAGGGTTGTTGTCAGAGCCGGGGGATCCGGGAATTGACCCCCCTGCCTGAAGCGAGTCCCTGAAGGGGGAAGGTGGAGTAAGCAGAGTCAGCTTACTCTGTGCCAGCTCTCCCTCCACACCTTCCCCTTCCTCCTCCTCTTCTTGTGTGGCACTCTCACACAGAAACCCCCTGAATCAGGTCAAGAGCTTCCAATTCTGAACCTTCCTCAGGGAACGCCTCCCCTTGCAGGGGAAGAGGCAGCTGATTGGCGGATGACGAATAGGTGACAGGGCTCGACTTGTTGCCCGTGCCGATTACAAATTGGTCAAAATCAGGAACTGTAGAGCTCAGGGTGTCCACCGGCCTCCCTTGAGGACAATCAGTGCTGTGGTCTATTAAATTAGGAGGGGAATAGGAAGGTGGTACCCCTCCTGCGTGGGTTGTAGGATGTTGGGGACCCCCATCGTGCCCCGCGCTGAGGTTGTAGAGATCCTTGTTGTCGGAGTGAGAGCCGTTGGGGGCTGTGTTGAGACCAGCATCATATTCAGACTCGGGGGGTTGTGAGGCATTAGTTAGGGGTCGTATGACCGCCGTCTGACTCTGGCCGACTGCTTGCCTCCTCACATGCACAGACAGTCTGTGTGGAACACACTCGACCCCCTCCCTGGGGGTCTGGCACCTGATTCAGACCATGACACAGACTTTCCATTAGGACTATGAATGAAACAGAGACCCAACGTTATTCCCACGAAGACACGCCAGAATGCGACACAGAGACAGAGAAGAACATCACAGAAAAATGATCATTATGCATGTCATCATTCATACAATTCATACAATTATCAGCCATAAAACTCTCATGATTAGGGTTAGCACACGATGCATAACTCAACATTGTTAATTCATGAAGTCTCTGACAGAGATCCCTCAAACATGCCAAGTGCGTATCGCATAATGACCTGCTTACAGAGCATTATGAAAGCCATGATGGCTCATTCTCTGCCATCCCTTCTCTCCACTTCTCTGGTTAAACTGAACGCCATGCAGTATGAATAAGGGCTTCATGGAATTCCCCTCAGTTTCTGATCAACATGGCATTCGCTGTCCGCTCTTAGTGTAATTAAGTTAACTGGACAGTAAGGCCTCAGAGCTGAAACCTGCGTCAGAATCAAGGGGCGTTCACACTGACAGCGATTTGTAGCGGCAAAGTGACTGGAAGTCATTTGTTTTTAACAAGAGTGGGCAGATTTTGGCAGTGTGATGTGGGGGTGTCTGGTGATGCATCAAAATAGATAAAAGTTTACATTTATGCAAATGAGCAGCGATGTGCCAAATACCAGCAAGGGTAAAGTTTATGCAAACCATTTACATTTATGCAAATGACCAGTGATTACCAATGGCAGGAAAGTTTATGCAAAAGTTTAGGTTCATGCAAAAGAGCATTGATTTGATGAGGCATCAACATTAAGAGTATTTCAAGTATATGCAAATAAACAGTGACTTGATGCAGCAGCTACCAATAGGAGTGAAGTTTATGCAAATGAGCTGTGATTCATGTGAAGAATATCAAATGATTTGTCAAGTTAAGAAAAGTTTAATTTTATGCAAATGAGCAGGGACTCAATGTGTCAACTACCAATGGGAGTCAAGTTTATGCAAATGTTTACATTTATGCAAATATGGAGCAAATCAATGAAGTAACCAGTGAATACCAATAGGAGTTAACTTTATGCAGATGTACTAATAAGTACATTTACAAATAAGTAGTAACGTGACATTGCGAGTACTAACAAAAGTTTACATTTATGGAATCCAGTAACAAATCAAAGTTGAGAATAGGTTATGCTTATGCAAATGAGCAGCGACGAGTCTGTTTTGTGCATAATCATTCATCATGTTTACAATGTCTTGTTGTAATCTACAAAAAAATAGTACTTTATGTTTATTTTAATGTTATAAGTTTACTCTTTTAGCAGCCAGATTGCTCATTAAATGAGCCTGGAATTTAATTTTGCCTGGAATACATCTCATTTGTGATCAGACTTACTAAAGCCCACCAATCAACTTTTCCAGCAGTAGGAACGTAAATTATCATGCAATATCCAAAATCGCTATCAGTGTGAATGGGGCATTAGAAGGGAACTGGATATGGGAGCTACAGCCTCTACAAGAACTGGGTTAAATATTTAGTCAGGAGAAGGTTTGACATGGGGGAGGAGGCACACTGAAAAGTGGGTTAATACTGAGGAGGAGAGAGGGACTAAGTGGATGGGTAGTTTGATGAAAATTAGGTTTTGGACAAGGATTCAGCACAGATAGAGGACGACTGATAGTGTCTGGCTCTAGCTACATACATACTCGGTTTGCAGCAGGTAGAAAAACATGGGAGAAACAACTCAAATACACACACATGCTAGAAAGAACATTTTCAGAGCTATCGCTGCAGTCCAACTTGGCGTGCTTCTGAGAAAGAAATACTATTATTTTATTTCCATCCGTTTCATAGCCTGTATGTGCATTTAGCTGATATTTCAGAAATGTGACTCAAACCTATTATTATTTGTCACTCACTTGGTGCTGCCGGTCGCGTTGTTGTTCTTCTTCTTCCTGCGAAACATGTTGAGGATGCTGTTGCTTTGGCAAGGAACCACCTTCCCGTCGCCCACATGCATACGAACCACGTCTGAGGTCGTAAAGGCGCTGCGTACGTTGCGCTCGGGCTTGGCGATGATGATGTACATCTTGGGTGTGAACATGCAGCTCAGTGCTACAGTAACACTGAGACTGACGGAGAAGGAGGTGGTGATGATCTTGTAGTTGGAGCCGAAGTAGATGGGCACAAAAGCCAGCCAGATAATACAGGTGGTGTACATGGTGAATGCAATGTACTTGGCTTCGTTGAAGTTGGCAGGCACGTTGCGGGTCTTGAAGGCGTAGTACGTGCAGCTCATGATGAGCAGGCCGTTGTAACCCAACGGAGCCACTACGCCCAAGTTACTTGTGTTACAGATGAGGTACACCTCCCTGATGCTGGGGTAGCTCTTCACCGGCTCGGGGGGTTCCAGCACGATCAGCGTAACCTCCACGGCCAGCTGGAGACTAATCAGGATGAAGGCCATTACCACCTGTGCCCAGGCGCTCATGAAGCGGGGCTTACGTGTGCAGATTTTCTTCTTGCTGCCAGCCAGGATGCGTGCAATGCGGTTGGTTTTAGTAACCAGGGCGGAGTAGCACATGGCAGATGACAAGCCCACTAGAAGGCGCTGCAGGTAACAGGAGATCACAGTTGGACGTGCGATGAGAGTGAAGGGGCAGATGTAGCCAAGGAAGATACCCGCCAGGATGATATAGCAAAGCTCACGACTGGAGGACTTCACCACTGGCGTGTCACGGTACTGGATGAAGATGAAGGTGACGAATAGAGTTACCAGAATACCGAGGCAGGAGAACACCACCGCGATAATGGACTCCACGCTGCTCCACTCCAGGTATTTGAGCGGGAGAGGCTTGCATTCTGGAATAAAACAAGCAGATGGGAAGTGAAGATGGATGGAAAATAAATCAAGAACAGGCCAAAACAAATACAGATTTTTAGGACTGTCTGACTTCTGGATGTGCCAATCTTCTTGGCAAAGGTTGTATGGTGTCATCATGTGGTGTATGTACTATGTATGTACACATGAGTTTTATTGCCTTAACATAGTTTGAAGGGTCAGTGGCATTTAAAAGTATGCAAATCTAAAAAAAACAACAACAACACGTTGGTTTCATATGGTATTGAAAAATTGAGATAAAATTTTCAAGAAAAGTATTTTTAAGTATTAAGTTCAAATGGAATTATGGTGCAACCATATTTTCCTTACATCTGGAATACCTGTAAATGTACTTGTGAAGCTTGTAAATATATTTTTTTCAAGGCAAAATTAATTACATTTTTTAACAAATATTGCAAATGCAGACAGAATTTTGTTAATAATAATAAGCAGTGAAGCAGTAATGATGCTTGATATTAGGAAAATTAAAAATGTCTTTTTAGTTCATTGTACATTGTAATTTTTTTGATGCATTAATTTGTACAGCAAGGATGCATTAAATTGATCAATAGGTCCATTAAAAACTTTCATAATATTTAAAAAAAAATATTCTTATAAATGCTGTTCTTTTGAACTTTATGTATATAGGTTCCACAAAAATATTAAGTTTTCAACTTTGATAATAAATTTCAGCTTTGCCATTATAGAAACAACTTATTTTTAACTGTGATAATACTTCAAAATAATACTGTATTTTTTATTAAATGACCTCAAACTTTCCAACGGTGGTGAATGAATTGAATGTTTAAAATATATTAGTGTATATTAGTCAAACAATTAATCGCGATTAATCACATCCAAAATAAAAAGTTTTTGTTTGCAAAATATATGTATGTGTACTTTGTATATTTATTATGTATATATAAATACACATACATAGAGTATATCTTTTTTTAAATATTTACATGTATATACATTTATATATTTATATTCTTATATTTGATTTTATACATAAATATATTTAATATATAAACATAACATATTTTTCTTAAATATATACATGCATGTGTTTTTATTTATATATACAGTACATAATAAATATACACAGTACACACACATATATTTAAACAAACTTATTTTGGAGGCAATTAATCTTGATTAATCATTTCACAGCACTAATATATATATGTGTATTTTTTCATTTATTTTTAAATGAATAGAAAAACATCACGTCATTGACCCTTAAGCTTCATATGCCCTACTTTTGTGTGTATTTCTTTCTATGGATTCTGAACACTCTCATTCTTTGTGACAAAGCCTTCTATACATTGTTGAAGGGTCTCTTTCTCACAATCAATATGACAGAGTTTTTTCTCTATCTCAGATCAGTCTGTCTCTCTGGTAATCAGAATTCCCTGTTGCTGCTCAGGTTCCGTGGTGAAACTGTTGAGCCTGACACACGGCTGCTGGGTACTAATGGGATTCCAGCCTCACCGTTATCCAGCTCTGCTCGCTGCTGCAAAGAGCTGTCAAAATAACGCGCGGCTCACAGCCCATAGGGATAGAAAGTGGTGGGTAAGGAGGATGCGAAGGGCATAGAGAGGAGAAGAGCCAAAAGGAGATATGGGCTGAACAGAATCTAAAGCATAAACGTTGGAGGAATACAGCAAATATAGTTTGAGCTATTCTCAATTAAATACTGGTCTAAGTTAGTTTTTAAATGAAGAGCTATTTTAATAGATGTGTGGATAATTAGGGCGGATGAATGAAATGTAAAAAAAGTCTCTTACCTGCCAGTTCATCATCAGGCCACCAGCCCAGGTCACAAGCTCTGCATGTGAACTCATCTTGAACGTATTCATTATCTTTACACGTAGTGCAGATCCAGCAGCAACTCACTTCTCCTTTACGGATCACCTACAATCAGAAAACACCCAGAAAGTTTTACTTTGATGGCCACTATGGTAACACTTCACAATTCCACAAGTTTCATTGGTTCAAATCAGTTAATACATCTCACAACAACTAACAATGTACATGTATTTATATATATATATATATATATATATATATATATATATATATATATATATACTGTATACACGGCAGGTAAAATAAGTATTGAACACCAGTTTTCTCAGTAAATATATTTCTAAAGGTGCTCTTGACATGAAATTTTCACTAGTTGTTGGTAACAACCCAAGTAATCCATACATACAAGGTACACCCCCCCCACAGCAAAAAAAAAAAAAACAAGTTCAGAAATTAAGTTCTGTGTAATAAAGTGGAATGAGCCAGGGAAAAAGTATTGAACGCATGAAGAAAGGGAGGTGCAAAAAGGCATGGAAAGCCAAGACACCAGCAGAAATCTATCAGTAATTAGAAAGCAATCCTGCCCCTAGTCAGTGGAAATTAATGTTAGCTGGTTTAGTCCCAACTGATGGTCTATAAAGGGTGTCTCGTTACCAACATGTCACACAAGAAACATTTCATGATGGGTCAAAGCAAAGAGCTTTCTCAAGACCTTCACAACCTTATTGTTACAAAACAGACTGATGGAATTGGTTACAGAAGGATTTCTATACTTCAGAATGTACCAGTGAGCACTGTTGGGGCCATAATCCGAAAGTGAAAAGAACATAATTTCACCATAAACCGGTCACGACCAGGTCCTCCTCCTCTGACAGAGCAGTGAAAAAAAATATCAGAAGAGTTTTCTAAAAGCCAAGGACCACTTGTGGAGATCTTCAGAAAGACCTGGAATTAGCAGGTACAATTGTTTCAAAGAAAACAATAAGTAATGCACTCAACCGCCATGGCCTGCATACACGCTCACCACACAAGTCTCCATTGCTGAAGAAAAAACATGTTGAAGCTCGTTTAAAGTTTGCTGCACCACATTTAGACGAGCCTGTGAAATACTGGGAGAATATAGTCTAGTCCGGTGAGACCAAAATTAAACTCTTTGGATGCCATAATACACACCATGTTTGGAGGTCAAATGGCACTGCACATCACCCCAAAAAACATCATGGTGTGGCACTGGCAAAATTCATACAACTGAATGAAGGATGAATGGAAAAATATACTGAGACATTCTTGATAAATATCTGCTGCCATCTACCAGGATGATGAAGATGAAACAAGGCTGGACATTTCAGCAAGACAATGATCCCAAACACACAGCCAAGGGAACTCTCAATTGGTTTCAGAAAATAAAAAAAAAAGCTGCTAGATTGGCCCAGCCAATCGCCTGACTTGAATCCAATAGAAAATCTATGCAAAGAACTACAGATCAGAGTTCATAGAAGAGGCCCACAGAACCTTCAAGATTTGAAGACTGTTTGTGTGGAAGAATGGGCCAAAATCACACCTGAGCAATGCATATGACTAGTCTCTCCACTCAGGAGGCGTTTTGAAGCTGTCATTAACAACAAAGGCTTTTGTACAAAGTAATAAATCAATTTCAGTAAGCATGTTCAATACTTTTTCCCTTGGTAAAGATACAAAACAATCGGTCTGTGCAAGAAACTTGAGCAAACTGAGATTGTAGATAGAATGTCTATGGTCCAATTGAGAGATAGGTGGTGGTAATGCACTTATAAGTCTGCGATCTGCCATAAAGCAAGAAGAAGAAGAAGATGCGAACACACACAGGACAGTTCGGACAAAAAAACAATATAAATACTGTTCAATTTCTTGCACAGACTGATCGTTTCATATCTTTACACATCAGTGCATCGTCACGAGCTGCAGGGTTTAATTAGGTTTTGTTTGTGTTTTTTTTTTTTTTTTGACTCTCAAAGCCGTGATTCCCATTCACTTCCATTATATGACTGACAGACTGCAATGGTTTGAGTTAAAAATCTTTGTTTGTGTTCTACTGAAGAAATAAAGTCACCTACATCTTGGATGCCCTGGGGGTAAGCAGATAAACATCAAATTTTAATTTTTGGGTCAACTATCCCTTTAAGTCAATCATTGCCTGCAAAGGTTTCTTAAAGGGGTCATATGATGCGATTTCAAATTTTATTTTCTCTTTGGAGTGTTACAAGCTGTTAATGAACAGATAAGATCCCTAAAGTTGCAAAGACTAAAGTCTCAAACCCAAAGAGATATTCTTTTTATATGAGTTTCAGAAAGGCGGGGCATAGAGGAACAACAATAATGTACAGTATGTGAAAAAATAATGTGCTTTTTGAACCTTAAACCGCATAAACACATTTTCTTACACCAAATACATAAAAAAAAAAATTTTTTACCAACATCATATGACCCCTTTAACAAAATATCAAAAACTTAACATTTTATTTATATTTATTAGTCCAATTACATTTGAGCCCCTGAAAATGGTGGAACTGTGTATAAAAATTGTTGTAAATCCTAAGCATTTTGTTATGTTTTTGTTCAACCCCTTGAATTAAACGCTTAAAGTCTGCACTTCAATTTCATCTTGATTGTTTCATTTTAAATCTATTCTGGTGCCATACAGAGCGAAAATTAAGAAAATTGTGTCAGTGTCCAAATATATGGACCTAACCATATGTAACTGAAAATACAATACATACATTGATTATGCTACATACAGACCTTGATCTGTCCCTTAGAACATGGTTCGCTGCAGACGGATCGGACCATTTCAGTGCGGTTCGTCATGAGTTTATAATCACTGATGCTCAGGAGACCTTCATGCCACGACCCCACTTTAATGTAATCATAGCGGCCCAACTCCTCCACATACTGAAGATTCATGATATCATACCTTAAATAAAAGAAAATGAGAGAGGGGGGTAAAGATATGGGTGAATGAAAAAAGAGAAAGAAAAAGAGCAAGTCTGCCATAATAAGTAGCTCAGTGCTGCTGAAGCCTCGGGACTAGCAAGAGGCAGAGTTCACACTTTTACCATGTCCACACATCCAAGTCTCTCAACTTCACATCCTCCACCTGGGATATGAATCCACAACCTCCTGAGTGCTCAGTCCACTCATCCATACTAATGACACTCCCTAGCTTACAGATGAGGCAAAGTGTCGCAAGCTCACACTTGTACACAAGGCAATGGCGGTCTTGGCAGCAGTAGAGCTGCCATCTTTTGTTCATATATAGCCAGGGTGACAGGAGCTGACCACATCAGGGTATTGGACTGGAGAGGACTGAAGCATCTCCTTGAGACAGGCAATCTGTTCCACTCCAAGTCGATTACCATCTGATACGCACCTTTTTGCATGTGTTGGCAAGGGTGCCAAATCTAACCTGAGAGGGTGCGTGATCAATTGTTGCCTTAGAGAATAAGTATTCTTAATGCTCAGTGTCACACTGGACATTCAGGTACAAACTGTCATATTGACATTAAACTAAGCTCTGTTTTAAAACCTAATGAGCTGACTCGATACACTTGCAGTTTCCTTCCACTCATTGAAATGCCTCATCTGGAACACTCTACATAGACAGCAATTCAACACACAATTGTGTGTGATGTTAAGGGTGGCCATAGGTCCTCTTTTTTTGGACATGTTATATGGATGGGATTTATAAATTGGCAAAAATGTCAGGGTTTTGACTTTGTTTTATATTTGCTGAAGGTTAGGATTAAAAAGTAGTGCACAGGCATTGTACTGTATATAATTGAATTTATGAGGACTGTAGAAAACCTGTAGAAAACCTAGACATTTTAGGCAATTTAGAAATCCTAGTCAGGACCAAGAAAAATAGAACATATGGTCACCCTAGTGATGTTAGCACGGTGCTAAGCTAACAGTGTAATAATCCAAGCATAAAACTACACACAGTAATGGGATTTACTCTAATCTATAACTAAACTGGTCTTAGCTGGTTTGTTTTACAGTGGTTTGGAGCACATTTCAAGTGGTCAGAGTAGAATGGCAGCTGACCGTCAAGGTAAATCAGCTAAACACTTGTTTGGTCTGGCTGGGAGACCACCTTAAAACTATTTATTTCTAGCAAAGTAGGTAAAGGCTGGTTTAAATGTAGGCTGTTTTTTTGGTTGTTTAGTTTTGTTTTCAGCAGGTGACTGGTTTGGAACAATCTACTTTGCAATGTAGCAACTGTTAATAAGCTAACAGCATGATTCAGATTCAAATGTCATATGTGAGGTTAAAATTGAGTATCTAAGGAGAAACCATTATTAATTTGTCTACCCTTGCCTCCATATGTAGCTTACTAGGTTTTAAAATAGAACACTAGTACTAGTACATACAAAGTATTCTTGATATTTACCTCCCAGGTGAGTCCCCATTTACATCAAAGTAGACTTCCTCCCCAGACACCGCCGGAAAAAAGGAGGTCTTCAGTATATAGTCCAGCAGTTTACTGCCGTCAATGGGATCCATTGCCTCACACAGGCCAACATGATCTGGGCACAGCTCTTTATGCATATCATGAAGACCATGAGCCATCGCATAAATCGCATTGATCACGAAGCCCATCTTGCTGTCCTGGACATAGTTGTCTTTCAAGCTCTCATTTCCTGTCAGGAAAAGATTTCAAACCAGTGTGAGCAAGATTAAAGTGAGGACTATAGACTATAGTCGTATTTGTGCCACTCTGCCTCCATCCATCCAGGATTTGTGTTTTTATATGCGTTTATCTATTGAATTTGTTGGCAATTTAGCAAATAAAAAATTTGGATGCTGAACAAATTAAATTACCCTGAAAAACTAAGTACAGCCAGAGGCTCTGTGCTGTCAAAATATAAACCAATACATTTGCAAATTTCTGATTATTAGTGACTAAAGGCAGAATGTCACTTTATCTTAATGTAATATATAATTTTATGCCCCTAATATTAAAATATGATCACATTTAACACACTGAAGAGACTGAATAAAGGGAAGGAGAGTCCTGCTGGCAGGCTGGCAAACTACATGCTTTCATTGAATTTCATATCTTAGAACTGGCAAGCCACTGGACAAAAGCCATATTCATAAGCCAACTGATGGAAAAGCCATTCCAGTGCTACATATACATTCAAGAGAGATCAGAAGCAAAAAATTAAATCATAGATTAATTAAATATAATTATAATTTAAGTGCAGTTCCTGAAACTGTGCACAGCAAAATACTAATTTCTTAATCAGTATTTTTGTCTTGTTTTCCCAGTAAAAATTCCTTAAATCATCCATCCTTAAAACAAAATAAATTCACATGAAAGGAAAAATTTATATTTTTTTAAAACCCATTAAATTGATTTCCCTACCCAATTAGTATTTTTTTTCTTGTTTTAAGATTAAATTATCTAAATTTAATGAGATTTATGCATAAAACAAGAACAAATTTGCCAATGGGGTAAGATTTTAATACTTTTTATTTTTAATTAAATCCAAGTAGTTTTGCTTCTCACATACATTTGTTTTGTTTTAAGGATGTGTAGATATTTATGCTTGAAAAAAGACAAAAATATTGATTCAGAAAGTGATTTGAGTGACTGTGACTAAATCAACCAGGTGGAGTCTTCACTCTCACACACATGCAGACAGTGTGGGTACCTCGTTACACTGTGATTGTGTCCTTTCTTTGCACATTCACACGGTTTCTCACACACACTTTGTGACAGCTTATTTCTTCTTGTGCAACAAGCTTCTCTTGTGCTGTCAGTGCCATCAAGCCTACCTTACAAGCAGCACAGAAAAGCTGGACTGATATCTTGTTTTGGCAGCATACTGTCTGACTTTGCTTGACTTTTAGGCTAAATTGAAGTCTTGTAGAGATACAGCTCATCAAAATTTTATGATCGATATCAATCTGATGCCTTTCCAAACCCATGGTCAGGATACAACCATAAAATATGAAAAAAAGAACAGCCTTCGTATCAATCTTTCAGATAAATGTTCATAATATTTTTTCAGGATACGTATATTTTACAGAGGGTCTACAGCTTTTTATAATGAGAATGATGAAACTAACTGATGTTTTTCTGTCACTGTTTCATTTCCCATCTTCAACTGTATGCGATACCTCTTTGAATTGCACATCATCTTCATAACTGAGAATAGCTCTGCCAATCAAAGAAGCCAAACACAGTCCAACCTATTGTGCTGTCTGTTGCCATAGTGAAGTGCTTCTTCAGTGCAGGTATCATAACATCATAATGTCTCTCATCAACTCTCACTTACCACCATGAGGGTCTTTCAGAAGAAGAGAACAATAACAAAACTATAAGCTCTTGTCACTTAATAAAACAATCAAAATCTAACCTACATTACTACACAGATTTAACAGGCTTTAGTGAATCAATTACATTAAGATTATATTTGTTTTTGTGTACAAAGATATTCAACTATATTTCTATGTGGACAGGCAAAGAGAACAATTATTAGAAAAGCACAAAAGATGAGGGGGCACAACTCAGTTACCTATATCACCTTTAAAAGCGCCGACCAGATGATAATTACATGAAAAAAATGGAGGGAAATATACAGAGTTACCATTAATAATTCAGTAAAATATCATGCATATAATATATTCCTAAAAACTGATTAATTCAATCAGACATCAATATATAATGAAAATTATATACTTCTACTTGTTCTTCTTTATTTTATTTAAAACTAATATTAAATGTTACTGATAGCATATTGATATCATTTGAACAGCTTCTGGTTCTTTGTTTACCTGTGCAGATTTTCTGGTAGTTATGGTTCTCCTGAGGATGACCGGGAATGCGGCATTGGAAGCGGTACTGCCAGAACTCAGCAAACCATGGGTTCCTTGTGTTGGTGTCCAAACGCAGCTTCAGAAAGTAGTCATTAAATGACTGAACTTCTTCCGTTTGCAGCTTCATTGTGATCCCACCATCTGCTTCCTGCTCATATCCTTCTACCACCTCATCACGATCTGCCCAGCCATCGCTTCAAAAACAGAGAGAGAACATAACATGTCAGATGATGAGGAATTTGTGTCATAAAGATCCAGCTTCTTTGTATAAACACAGCTTTCATATTACTGCATACAAATGAGATTCAGTTCCACTTAAATCACCAGTGGGCACCAAAGCATTTTAGCTTTGGGCTGTGAGTGTTTTGTTTAGCTGATATAATGTAATCCTGGAAGTAAACTGAACAGTTTAGAAGAAATTTTTGAACAAATAACTTGGTTTTTCAGACATTATTAAAATGATTCACTTGAATGCTGGTGTCAATAAATTAAAAAGGCAGTATATACGTCTTATGTTTTCATTTTTATTTTCAAGTCATCTTTCACTTAAACTGTTATGTTGCTCTTATACATGTATTTATAATATAAATAAATTAATGTAAAATATAAGCATTTTTACTTGTGACTGCAGACTTTTAGACCTTCATTTTCTTTCTCTCCTCACATATTTCTCACAGTCAGCATTTTTGGCTTTTTATGTTTTGTTATTCAGTTACTGTAAGTATGGCATAAATCCATTTCCTCATCATTCTCTGCTTGCCTAATTTCACTTCTTCAGTGCACAGCAGCGGTGCTGTGGTATCATAGAGCGAATCAGACAAAATTACCTTTAGAGGCTTTGACCTAAAATACATCTCCCTAAACAGCTTTGCACCCCACAGTAGAGCAGAAAATGGCAGAGATTAGATAGAGCAGAGTTCTACAGAGAGTTTTATTACCTCTATGAATAATGAATGAGCTGAAGCTTAGGTAGAGATTCACTGTGCTGCTATGATAGGCAGATATGGCAGTGTCCTGAGGCTGAAGACAGGCTAACTAGAGCAGCGATGGCACATACTGTAGGAGGACAGGAGCTGTTTGATTTCATCACGGCTCAATCCATCCCTTTTTCTCTTCTTAGATTAATCTCAACATGTTCACCTTCACCACATCATTTTTGATTTTCTCGCATCCTCTCAGTGCACACTTGCTATTACGCCTGCTTTTTTCCCCCATTCCTACTCGTTTTCTTTTCTTCTTCCTCCTTTCCTCTCCTTCCCTCTCTTTTACTTTAAGAAAATATATTGCAATAAGTAACAGAAAAGACATTTATTTCATTACAATAGATTTCTATTTTAAATAAATGCTGTTCTTTTGAATGTTCTATTCATCAAAGAGTCCTGAAAAAAAAGTCTCCACAAAAATATTAAGCAGAGCAGTGTTTTTAACATTTTTAATAAGCAGGAATGTTTCATGAGCACCAGTACAGCATAGAATGATTTCTTTTCTCTTTTTTTATTAGATTTTTCAATAAAACAACAGTGGTACTGGTATCTCATAACAACATGTACAGCTAGTTCTTATTAGACATTATAAAAGAACATTATAAACCAAAAATAGAAAGACATAGTCACTGAGTATCCTCAAGAAAGTTCCAGAGAGAGGATCAAATGTTACAGAACTCCTCAGATCTTTGATGTAAATCATAAGCTAATTTTTCCAGTGGTAAAAAGAGTAGTCGCCTGACTCAACCACATATTGACTGAAAGTACCTGAGCAGTTGACTATAATAATAGTATACATTTTTTGGCCAAGTATATACAAAAATTCAGTACACATTCTTTATCAGAGTCAAGACACAGACCTGCTGTACACTGTACACACAAGAAGGTATACCTTCGGGGACGATACAAATGTCTTTCCAATAATTGAATAATTTTGTTTAATCTCTTTCCAGTACATTTTGATTTTGTCACAATTCCAAAATACATTCATCACTGTTCAAATGTCTGCCTTACATTTAAAGCATAGCCAAATTTTTATTTTGTTCGTAAACCGAAATTGAAGCACTTTTGGGGAAGCTATTTGAAGAGACAGAGAGCCACTCCTCATCACTCAAACTAGACCCTAAGTCCTTTCCCCATATCAACCTTAAAGAGTCATAGATTGAATGACCAATATTAGAGAGCATTGTATATAATTCAGAGATCCTCTTTTCAAGAGTAAATGAGGAAAAGCTGTTTTTCTTTTTCAAGTTAGATTTGAAAAATTCCTTGAAAATACCTTCTTTTAACTGTAACTCTAAAAAGTGTCGTATTTGAAGAAATTGATAAAAATCTTTACTGGGCAGGTTAAATTACTGTCTTAACTCCTGAAATTATCTCATTTGGCAGTCATCAAATAAACCTAACTCCGAAACTCCTGTTGACCTCCAAGTTAAAAGGCCAATATTGTGTAGTATGGGAGTAAGAAGATCAGGATTGAGCGCAGTTGGAGACTTAAGAGACAATTTATTCAGAATGGATAAATATTTCTTAACATCCTTCCACACCAAAAGACTATTTGTTATAGTGAAAATATTAGTCGGATGTTGAGTTTTTAGTATATTATGAATAAATGGTAGGGAGCATAACAGTATAGGAAAACATCTTGTGGATTCAATCCCAAGTCCCGACCCAGTGTGAATCAAATTTGTAATTTGTGTATATAAACCAACTTAACATGTGCTTAATTTGGTGCAGACCGAAAATATAATTGAAAATTGGGTAGTGAAACCCCATCTAATTCCTTTGGTTTCATCAAAACCGAAAGTTTAAGTCTGGGTTTCTTGTGGTTCCAAATATAATTGAAACTGAAGAATTCATCCTCTTAAAAAAAAGTTTGTTTTTAAGTAGCATGGTAGATTTTGGAATAGGAAGTTTAATCTCCGAAGGAAATTAATACTTAAACACAAAAAAGATAAATTCTGATTAATTTTCGTGATTAAATAGAGATAACTGGCTTTAGAGAAGTCTTCCAAATTAGGAGTAATATTAATTCCCAAATATTGAAATCAAGAAATTGCTAGTCAAAAGGGTGATTTTGAGATGGCTTTGGAGGAAGCATGCATATACAAAGCATATTTCTAAAAGATTAGCTACACTGAAAACTAGACTATTGGCTGCTGAAAACCTTAGTCATCACAGGAATTAGGGCTGTGCAGTATATCGAAATTATCGAAATATCGCAAATGTACATATTGCAATATGCATATCACTACGGCTTGCAATATTTGTTGCCATGAACAAAAGACAAAGAGAAAATCACTCACTGCTCTTATCTAAATAACTTATGTAGCTTAAATAAGAATCAGTGCATATTGAATTCATAGAGTAAATACTAAGCAGTGTTGTATTTTTCTGTTTTATTATTTAGTTCCTAAACTCGTTAAAATTATTACACTAATGTTAAAATGAAATTTTTATGTAATGCTAGACTAAAACACTACTGTTCATTTTCAGAAGGTGTTGTAAGGGTGCTTTCCTCTCACAAAAAGTGAAACATGTATACTAGTTATATTAGAATCAGGATCAGAATTAGCTTTATTCACCACTTAAGTGTGCGCAAACAAGGAATTTGTTGTGATTTTACAGGAGCTCGATACATACATACGTACAAATAATAACCATATATATATATATATATGACACAAGACAGTTATAGAAGTTCACAGAACTGACTCAGCAACAGCTTAGTAAAACTGTTTCATCTGAGCATGTGGCACTATCGTATCGCATACTGAATATTGCATTATTTAATGAGTTATCGCATATTGCATTTTTCTTCAATATCACACAGACCTAACAGAAATAAATTACATTTTTATAAATCGTAATAAAATTTCATGATATTTCTGTTTTTACTGTATTTTAAATCAAATAAACGCAGCTATGGTAAGAATAAGAGATTTCTTTAAAAAACATAAAAAAAATCTTACTAACCACAAACTTTTGAATGGTGGTATATCTGTATATTGTAAACGTATATTACAAACTGTCATATAATATAAATAAGAAGTCAGCTAATAGGTTATCAAATGCATCACAGTAACAGTTTATATTTCATTTTGATTGAAAAATGACTCCATTCAGTGATGGAGTCAGTTGTCAACTGCTGCTAACTCAAGGTTGTTTTGTGATTCTTTTCAAGTGACTCATTAAAAAAAACCGGTTCATAGGAGTCATTTGTTCAAATCAAACATCATTGTGTGTGCTGTGTATTTGTTGTTGTGTGCAGGACACGCTAAAGATCTAAAGATGTAATTAACTAACCTCACTTGATAAAACAGCATATGATATGCAGACAACGTTGAGCTATGGTGACTAGATGCTCTGCTTTTTTTGGTCTTCCTCTCTTTTCTTTTCCTATTCTCCATTCTCTCATTACTCATTCAAATCCAGTATATTGTGCATGTGTGCTCTGGTTGACTGTAGTTCGATCCTCTCTAGAGGACTGAGTAAGACAGTACAGGCTTAGGCTGAGGGCCATTAGAACTCATCCAGAAGCCTTTACTAATTCATGGCGCTCCAGTTAGCAGCAGCCTGGCTCTGTGTTTCACAAGCAGCATTGCTGCTGCGAGCCCCTATCATGCCTGCTCTCGCTCGCCCCACACCAGCTTTCATCTGCCTCTATTTTAACAATTCTCTCTCTCTCTCTCTCTCTCTCTCTCCATCTTACATTCACATGCACACATAATGAGCCTTTGTCATGTCCTCTCTGCATGTCCTTTTTTCCCCTCCTGAACACCCCAAATCAGTCCATTCATACCCAAAACCTTTCAATGTCAGCCTCTTTTCTAATATTCTTTGAATTCACATGGGACAAAACTTGAAAACTTGTGTAGTGACGTAAAGTAAAACAGTGTAGAATCAACCTCTTAAACATTACAACAGCAGTCTGAGCACAAACAGATGTGCTTGAAGTCCTATGGGACGTGGTGTAATACAGTTCCAATGACAGGGCTGCTGGGATGCCTGCAGGCTTTCCTCACTCTAATGTAGTTTCGCTGTAGCTGTTTGAACCTTAAAGACTTGAAAGTGACCTCAGAGCGCCTGTGAAGCACAGCAAAAGACTGGCAGGTCAACACAAACCACTTTATATCTCCAGCTTCTCAGAGTCTATATAATGTTAGTGCTGATTCAATCCAGCTACCTTGCTTTCTAGGGTTGTTTTTGTGCCAAAATCTCACAGAAACAGTCTATTTTTCTTTCTTCCTGTATCTTTTCTCTCCCTTTTTACAGTTCCATCCCAAGCTTTACTCTAATGAACTGATTTTACAGCCAAATGTGGGAACTTCCCATATGCAGAGATTTAGAAAACCTGTTAAAGTCAGTCTTTCTCACTCTCTGCTCGCCTTCATGACTAATAAATCTTTTAATACGTTCAAAATGGAGGGCTAATGAGAAAGAGATGTTTTCCTGAGAATTAGCCTCGGCGGGGCTTTACAAGAGCGGTTCTCTTACAAAACCGCAATATCTGCAAATGATAACTTCTACAAGGAGGTCACAGGCAATCATGCAGTACTGAATGCACTGAAGAATGCTGAATCCAATTCTCCACATTACTTGAGAAGAAAATAACCTCAGAAGAAAAGCTATTTGGAGAGTTCAAGCGCACCTATGAGTAAATGACCCACTTAAATACAAACGTGGGAAAGAATTGTGCTAAAGCCAAAAGGCAAGTTTAGAACATGAAACCATAAAGAGTTACACAAGAAGCAAAAGTGAAGCCAGGACCGAGATCAAAGGACGCAATGCTTTATTAAAAAATACTGATTGTTGAAATCAGAAAGTCAGTTTATCATTAGCAATGGTTGCAGGGTAATATTATCAAACAGACGCCCTTTTACAATTTGATGAATGGAATTTAAAATATTTATTGAGAATCGTAAACAAATAACAAATTACAGGAAAATGTAATTCTGTTTTAACTTCTGTTTTAATAATTATGCCTTTTAGAAAATAGTAACTTTTTTGAATGTATGATGCATGCTATATATACCTATATATATCTATCCATCTACCTATATATCTATCTATCTATCTACCTATATATATATATATATATATCTATCCATCTACCTATATATATCTATCTATCTACCTCAGCTGTTTTCAACATTGAAAATAATTATGATAATGATATTAATAATAGATAATTGTTTTTTGAACAACAAATCATCATATTAGTATGATCTCTGAAGGATCATGTGACACTGAAGATTGGATAATAAATTAATAATTAATAATTAATAGATTTAATGTAATATATTTAATAGAGTGTAAAAAAATTCTATGTAACAGGTTAATGTTATAATAATACACAAATATTATATATATAATAATTATTTGTAAAAAATATCACCACTAAAAGTGAAAACATTTTGTCTTTAAAAAACTTTAACTAGTGAACTTTAATTTGGAGCAAGTGAAAAAGGGGGAGTGATTTTATTGCACCAGAGGTGTGCCACTTTGCTCACAGCTGATTGGTCCAGAACATTAACCTTCCCCGGTGATAAATAAATACTGCTAAGAACTGAGCCACTTTCACACTGCTTAAAAATCTGGGCTTGGTATGAACTAAACTGAAATATACCATACCATTGTATAGGTCCCTGGTGAATGGGACACACTGATAAGACTACTAATTTCTATCCATGAAGAGACACAACTCAAAAACAATGACAAGATGACAGCTGATTACAGAAAAAAAAATTGCAATATTCTCACAGGATGAGCAGAGCTGAGAGGCAGCGTGATGCTAATTAAAGAGAGAGGGCTTCTCAGGGACACTCAAATTGCAAGGGGAAACCTAAAGGATAATAACACAAAAATGTGCATATACTGTACTACTTAATATATTACATACCAAGTGAAAAAAATATATATAAATAATTGTGAGAGTATATATATATCCACCAGATATGTAAGCAACCACCTAAACAACCTTGCAACGATATAGCAATGCTCAAACAACCACTCAGAATACTGATAAACTACCCGCATTAGTCTATCATCGTGGTGCGAGTTTTGAAGATGAAGAAACCCAAATTCTCTTTTCTTTTATTTTTTTCTGTTCTTTTAACTGAATGTGTAATAAGAGGCGAGAAGGAGTTCTTGGAGGAAAGCGCAAAAGGATTATTGGGACTGGGAACACAGAAGGCACTAGGGGAGGAGAGTGCTGCCATTTAAACATTTAATTTGGATTCCTGACAGTGCTTGAGACACAGCTGAAATACTGAGGAGCTGATGTTGTTTTTCTGTCCTGAGAGCAATACTATGTGCTTATGAAAATATCTCTGGGGCAAATTCTATATGGGACTCTGAATAAGCAGTAAAAAATATAGCGGGAATGAACCATGATCATTAAGAGGCAGAAGCAAACACAGTGCCCACTGTAGCCTAACAAATTCTGGGGAATCCAATGCAATAAGCTTTTATTAGAAGCAGCCTGTGAGACTTGAAGATGTTGATTAAAAAATTACAAAGTCAATGTTTTTTCTGCTGCTGTGGAAAATTACATAGCCTGGTTTTGGGCTGGCTATGAATAAACAAAGCAGAGGAGAAGAACACCTGGACCTCATTCTCTTTTTTACAGAAGAGCTCTCCAAACACACTATCTCTCTTTTTCTTAATCACTCTCTCTATCTCTATCTCAGATACACATCATCAACTGTCTTGGCCTGAAGGTTTAGACTTCGATTATCACGACAATGCAAGATATGTTTTAATGAATAAATCTCCATTAGTTCCCAAAAGCGGTTTTGCTGTCTGTCTCTCCTACCCTCTCCTTTCCTCTCAAACATGTACTGATATAAACACACATGTTCGCTTCTATTACCCAGCTGAAAACTGAATGAGACAGGGTCATGCAAATACGAAAATAGATGAAAATCCAGACTCCAGACACAATGTTTTGACCTAGAAAGTCTGTTAGCTGAATATGATGGCCTGTCTGTGATCGTACGTGGGTGGGCTATAGATGTTGCCTTGATATAGATTAAACAAGATAGCTGCTACAATTCATTTCCAGATCTTCAAGTCTGCAAGGATTCCGTCCGAGAATATTATCCAGTGTTGCTCTGATTTTGCTATCAGACAGTTTGAGTGATCAGATAATAGCCTTTGTAAATCAAACCCAGAACTGTGCAGAAAGTGTGTTTGATTGTATGATGATAACACTGGTTACCAATTTGTCTGTCCACTTAGAGATATCTGAGGGGTCTTGTATCATCATAAAGGTTTTTTTTTTTATTTATATAACGACTAGCTGACTGAACAGTATTCACCTTAATTATTCAGCAATCGAATTTGCCGAATATTAGGGAAACATCGAACTGCTTGACCAATTGACCAAACTGACCACATGCCACAGCTGACTAATTAGAAGTATTCTCAAGAATAAGTATCAAATAAAGTATCCAATAAAGAATATAATATTTTACAGGGGCTAATGGGGACCAGTATCTGTTTAGTGTCTTAATGTAGTATTTATAATTTTTTTAATTAGCTTTTTATTTTTATTTTCAGATTTTATTTTCATTTTAGTAACATTGTTATATTCTTTTGGCATTTTTATTATTATTTTTATATACATTTCTATATTTAGCTTACATTTATTTTTATTTTACTTTTACTAATTTCAGTACTTCAACTATTTTGCCAAGGCAACATCTTTTGTTTTTTCATTTTTTTTTTTTCCATCAAGTTTTCCCTTCTAATATTTATACTTTATATTATGTCGGCTTTTAGTTGTAGTTAATAATACTGATAAGGCCCATATTTGATTCCGCTCCCCTCTATCTACTTTATATTACCTTTACCCTTATATTACCCTTACGAAAATATGGCACATTCTTAATTTCTTAATAAATTGCATGATGTATTTACTGTTGGGGGACCAAAGATCATCTTTTGCTTGCCTACTGGTTATTTGGCATCAGAAACATTTCCTGAGAGGCTGTGAGATTGAATATTTATTACCCAGCCCACAGCATTTTTCCATCCCTATCTGAAAACAAATGACCACCCTCTCTGGCACACGCACCCAAACATAAACTCAAACACTCACATCACATAAGACAGAGGCAGGAGACAGTTTCCAGGGATTTGTGAGCCAGCTACTGAATCACAAATTATTCATTAGTGGTGAAAAGTGTGAAAAGCGCCTCTGTTCACAATGTCCATATTTAATCTCATCTGGTTTCCCTGGAAACTTGTGTATTCGGTAGCAACACTTTTATTTCCAAGCATTCCAATGTCTGCTCTTCATTCGCAATAATATGAAACACATACATAGGCAATTAAAGCAACATATAAAATGTACTAATAATAATTCACAGTGCTAGAATCACATTTGCTTATTTTGCACACAATATGCAAAATAAAAATGATTCAGTTGTGATATAACCATGAGCAAGACACGTGGGTGTCATTTTGACTTCTTTGCCCTCTGTGTCTCTTCCAAAGCTTGCAATTTATTCCTCTGACATGATCGAACATTATCAAATTATTTCTAAGCATCGTGAGTGATATGGTTTCTCCAGCCCTGAAACGGAATGGTTTTCAGCCTTACCTTCCAATTAGCTGGAACTCTCCAGAAACCTCACGGCGCCGCATGGCCATCAGCAGGCCACGGACAGTCATTCCTTCACAAAAGCAGATGACCACGCGGGCTTTGGGCAGACGCTCCCGCAGTTTCTTAAGCAGACGGTCAAAGTGCTTTTCTCCAGCATTACTGTATATCTTATCAGAGTGTGCAATACATAGACCCTCCTCTGCGGCCAACTCCTTGAAGGCCTCCATGCCACTCTCTCCATAGTTACCTGTGTTCAGACACAAAATGTAGGACGGTTAATAAAGGATAAGCTAAAACTCATATGAAACTAGTGCAGCTTTAATCAAAGACACAGAATGGAGGATGGATTACCGCCACTGATCCAACACCTGTCAGACCAGTCAGAGCCCAGGATAAGAAATGGATGATAGTTGACTATGGAGGACACAAAATGACAGGCAGACAGGCAACTGAAAAACATGAAATGGAGAAATGGTCACCACCATTTTGGATACAAATGGTGTCATACAGTTAGAACGAAAACACAAAATAATAAAAAACAAATATATAAATCTCATATAAATGCCTTTTTGGAATACACGATTCTGAATGGGTTGATCACAGCATTCTGTAATCAAAATATTCTTGTTTAATAACTGATAAACAGCAACAGACTTTCTACATAGCTTGTTTATTCCCCATCATGTGATTCCAAAGCCATCATAATTTCAGGACACAATGAAAATCAAATGCAAAAACAGTTGAAACATTCTTCAAAAACATAATCATTAAGGTGACAGAATTTTCATTTTTTGGGTGAACTACCCCTTTAAGTAGCTCATATCCCTCTCATGTTTCACAACCACATGTTTATTTATTATGAAAGTAGACAAAGCAATAAATCCCTTCAGAGTGATTCAAGACCTGATCACCCCGTCGGGGTTTATTTGCGGTAAGGACCGGCTGACTGAACATATATCCTTTAATTATATTCCACAGGCATTGTACTGTAACTAGACAAGTAGGACACCAATAATACTTTGTGGTGCTCTTGAGAATTACTGCAAATTACCATAATAGGTCACTTGAACGCACTGTGTCCTTTTCAAAATACTGTATGAATCAGAAACTGGTCCGTACAAAAGCTGCAGGCTCACAACAGTACACTTAAAATATCTTCCGTTCCATCCTACTGTTACGTCTGGGGCTGCCAGGCAAAATTTACATCTTATTGTGCAGGCAGCAGAGGTCACTGCTGTTGACTGTGCTCAGGATAAGAACAGTGCTACAGTCTAATCAGGAAAAATGAGTGGTGTGTGGTCACTGATGACTGTCTGGAGGTCAATCTCTGTAGTGTGGGTGTGCGGGTAACAATTTGAGCACATTCACAGTTCTGTGGCTCTCTAACAATTCCTTTTTACTCTGTTTCTCTCTTCTTTAGGTTGTTTGGAACAACTGTATTTGCAGGTTTAGGTTTTATTCTTTGTGTGCTTCATTTTTCTCTTTCTCTCTATAAGCCCTAAAACCCTATTTTTTCTAAACTATGTAGTTTGGAATAAAAGGACACATGGCACCAGTGTTGTTATTGTTAACTAGCTAAACTGAAAGTAAAATTATTAAAAAAATATTTGTGGCTATTAATATAAATTAGACATAAAATACTACATAAATGTTGTTGATTAATGAATATCGATGAACTTAAACTAAAATTAAACAGGTTGATAATATATATATATATAATATATATATATATATATATATATATATATATATATATGAAATCGTTTTTAGCCTTCCTGCTTAGAATCATAAAAATTATGTGGAGAAAAAAAAAATAAAAAACAAGACAAAAAAAAAACAGATTGTGAGTTAAGATACTGAACTCAAATGAAAATTTAAAATCAAAATATTATACAGAGCACTCATTTTTCATTCATTTCATGCCTTTGTTAGAGTATGTGAACCTACTTTGAAACAAAATAATTAAAATATACAAATAAATATACAAATGACCTACAAATGAGAGGTATACCACAAGCAGAAGTGTTAAATAAACCATTTTAATCTAATACTCAAAGTTCACTGTCTTTGTTGTTTTGGTGATAACTAACTAGTGTGCCGATTTGGCTGGTTTTAGAGGGATTTTTGGTACTTTTTTTAGCTGCTCACACTGGGAGATCTGCCAAACCAGCTGAAGACCCCACTGGATGACCAACTTAAACCAGTTAAAAGCAGCAACCAAGCTTTTATTTTTGACTTTTCAGCAGGATTTACATCCATAGAACTCCATGTATTGAGTGGATTATCAAGCTTGTTTCAAACTGGTGCCTGTTTAAATATGGCCATTAAAATGTCTCTAAACCAGACAGATGAATTTATATTTGGCTGGGTAATTAATGTAATCAAAGATCTCTGCTGTTACTACGAGCAACAGGCAGAAATGTCCAAGACAGTTGCTGATGTTGTGTTTATGAGTCCACAGTTCGTGCCTGATAAACCATAACAGAGTCAATTCTGAGAGGGAAAATTCATCTTACTAATTATTTATCACCAAACTAACAGAGCAATGAACTTAGAATTTGCATTATATTGCTTATTTAAATCTGTCTAAGGGTGCCCCTTTACTTTAGGAAATAGGATATTCTGATTTTAACAAATGCTTGTTAGAAGTAGGTAGATATGAAATATGAAAACAAGGAGGGCATTACTAATAAAATTGTAACTTAGCAGCAGTTAAATTGTATTTTAGTCACTGAAGTATGCTGAACAGTAAACCTAAAGAGTTTATAAACCAATCATGTTTGACCTTATTTACATTCAATTCCATCAGCTAGTGGAACAGAATTAAAACACTAAAAAAAAAAAAAAAAAAAAAGTGATGTGGCCCATGAGGACATAAATCACCACAATTGTGGTTTAACAGACAAGCTTCCACCTCTGGACATTTTATAAACAAATCACCAGCTGAATTGAAAGTGATACACACAACAGTGCTGGAGGGAGCAACAAAAAATGTGTGTGTGTTGTGACCGAGAAGGGAAGAATACATTATTACCCTCATTTTGCATGGAGAAACTGACTGAGTCATTAAAGCATGCTTCCATATGCAAAAAATAAAAGCTCTTTGGTCCACTTGCACTACAACTCTAATGGGGAGTGCATTTACCATTTAGGTACATTTAAAGAGTGGTGCACTCATTATCTTCAAATACAACATTTCCAATTGTTTTTACTTAATTATAAATGTTAACACTTAAATCCTGTGTGTTATACGTTCACGCTTTTATATTTAAAGTCAGACTTACAGGGACCTAATCTAATTTTGTCCACCTGTACTCAAAGTAAGGGAAACTAGAGAGTGTTGTAACATGGAGTCTTATCAATTAGAAAAGAGCTACAATGGTGAAATCCACTCATACCAGCACCCTCCTAAATTGACAGCCAGAAGTTGTAAGATCTCTGTATGTCTATACCCTGTATATACTGTATATAAGCCAAATTTCTGGCTTGATTTGCAATCATGTTAAAGGATGTTAAATGATAGAACTACTTTAGCTTTAATCTACATGTTTGAGAAAAAACAATGTTCTTCTACTGAACCCACAAATATTGCACATACACTGTATGGGCTATACATATGTGCACAACACCTACAATTACTGTTATGTTGTTTTTTCTATAAGTTGCATTTTCTATACCTATTTATTTTGCTGTTTAGAATCGAAATGTTTAAAATAAAATTGGAGGAGTAAATTTTGAAGTGTTTTGAAGTAGATTTAAATTGTGACATAATTTACTCACCCTTATGTTGTTCCGAACTTGTATGACTTTGTTTCTTTTGTGGCAACACAAAAGAAGATATTTTTGAAAAATGTTGGCAAGAAAACAGTCCCATTAATTTCCATTGTACCTGTTGTTGATACAATAGAAAGTCAATGGGAACCAGAACTGTTTTGGTTAGAAACATTCTACTTTTTTTTTTCGTACTATTTTTGTACTCTACAAAATAAATGAAGTCATACATGTTTGGAACGACATGAGGGGGAGTAATTAATGACAGAATGTTTTCCCATTTACAATTCATCCAGTAATTCTTTGTTCTCTGCATTACTTCACACAATTTTGGGGGATAAGTTATATATTTTTAAACTACTTTGAGTAAACAGACTTTTTTTAAGGTTACAACTAACACAAAAGTGCTAAAAACACTCCCTTTCTTACCAAGACACCAGCTCAGATTAATTAACTAATTTACACATTTAGGGATCATTTGTAGATTTATAAACTATACAACCATTTTTGAGCAAACAAATATTACACAGAAGTTTGAGTTAATGAGCCAAAATGAGCAACGAAAACGTGTTACAATCCTCAGTGAACCTGTATGACATTTGCGTCGTTTAGAAAAAGTTGTTTTTAAAGGCCTCATACTTTTAAAGGAACAGTTGAGAACGGTGACTTACCTCCGTGTGAACCGCAGACACGTAAGTCCAGTTATAGTGTTTGACAATGTCAAGCATTGCGCGCGCCTGCAGCGTGTCAGAGGGCACGACACGGAGGAAGTATTTGAAGAGAGTTTTGTCGCTCAAGTCTATGCTGGTCGCCGAATAAGCGATCTGCGGGATGTTAAACAGCTGGAGGAGATTTCTGCACCTGGATGGCCACCGAGCTGGAGCCCGGACCTATGACTCCTGCGATGGGCTTCTTGCTAGGAGGAGGTGGTTGGAAGGGGTCCCGTCAATGCACCACTTAGATCCGTCTTTGTCGTCCCGATATAGAGATGAGGGACGTCTCTGATGAACTCAGATGCTCTGCTCTAGCGCCACGGAAGAGTTGCCAGCACGAGTCCCGGATCTCGCAGCCCAGGGTGATGTGGGGCAGCAGGTTATGGTCTTTGGCGTTAATACGGTCCAGGCGTATAGAACATCGCTTCCACTCGATGAATGCCGTCTGCTCCCGCACGTACTCCGCACTTTCCTGGTCGGGCCACCAAGCTCGGCGGACGGCTGGTGGTGCGTGCACGGGAAAACAGCGCACCGATGATCCACGTCGCCATCCATGCGCGGGCGACAGATCGGGCCGCCGCGCGCTGGATACCGCCGGAACGCTTGTATATGTTCACCAAAGCGCATGAGATGAGAGTGTCGGTTAGAAAACAGACATAGGCCAAAAGTGGAAGAGTGTCCGCACGAGACCCAGGGCATCTTCAAGCGCGTGCCATGTTTCTCAGCATTGTGTGAACGGGCATAGCTGTGCGAGCTTGCTTGTGCCAGGTGCTGTTTCCTCTGCCAGTCCCAGATTCAACTTAAGGGACGCCATGATGCGCACGCGAGACCACCGCAATTGATATGCGTCCTGACACCTGTCGAGAAAAAAACAAACACCAGAGTTAGTTAGAGAAGACAAGTGCATCTATTAGTAGGAAAAGCGTTTGTTTTAAAAGCAGGCATCCTTTAAGGTCAGTGCAAACCTCTGGAGAAACAGTTGTATAGTTTAACAAACACGATAAGTAGGGGAGAGTGATGTAACATGGTTAGTTGTAACAAGTTAAGCTACCCACATTAAACTAATGAGACACATGGGTGAAATCACTATCTGACCACCAGCCTAATGCTGGAACTTTACCAGTTGTAAGACATAAAGCTTCTGGAACAAATAAAAGGAGTTAGAGGCTTGGTTTTTAAGAAGAATTTAGAGTGTGATTGATGACAGAAGTGGTATATCAGGCAGTTGTGCTTTTAATCTGATAAATAAATCCCACACGCTTTTTTTCCCCCAAAAAAAACCTTTTTTTTTTTTTTTTCAATCTTTCAACTATAAACACTATGTTCAGGGGTTGGTAAAACTTTCCCATCTATTGCTTCCCAAAAGAAATCGCACTATTTTAGAGAGACCATAGGCCACAAAGTTGCCGTAACTCTTGTGCTTTTTAGCAAATGCTTGATGCATCATTTGAAGGTTGGAATTATAGGTCTACTATTTTAAATGCTATGGTTGGGGTGGCTTAACATTATTTGACCAAGCGCATTTGATCACCACATGTACGTGACACAAAATTTTAAACTGTTTTTCAGTTGGTGTTAGCGCTCACCTTAGTGGGGCAGTTTTTAAGCAACAGCACCCTTATATAAACCCTTTTGGCATTCATTTAACATAGATTAAAGCATAGCGTATATTTACCGAACGTAATCTGTAGTGAACAGACAATGGACTTTATTGATATTAAATTTTGGAGACGCATAGCGTAAAAAACACAAAGTTCAAATTCAAAATGACGTATGGCTAAATACGGCGCGGGTCTCTGTAGGTGAAACTCAGAAGCTTTCTGTGAACGACGAAGACAATTCCTTTCAGACCTTTTTCATTCTGTTCTATATAATTATCAGAACGAAAAGACTCTCTGGGTCGAATAAACATGGTAATATTCAAGAATGAGCATCAGTCCCAACGTTTTGGTTGGCGAGTTCGTCGTTTTCCACGTTCTTGCCAGGGGGTGATGAATCAGCACCGCGAGCAGCGCAGACAGACGGGGCTATGAACGGACAGTCAATGAAACTATAAAAACGTGCCGTTGTAGTCAACAAAGCACAAACTACTAGATGCAATGTGTTTGTACACAGAACCACAGGACTGTGTGCCCCCTTGAAACCCAATGCAAATCTAGGAGCTACAAGAATATCCTTGATTCAGGAAGACGTAAATTGCGAGCTCATCTCACTGATAAATGTCGTAATCTAAGTCTAAATTCAGGGTAAGTAGAGAAAACAGAATCCTAAAAAATCTTAATATCTGTGGCCGTATGATGGACGTAACCGCAAAGACAAACTGCCATACTCACTTCAGAATTCGTTATCTACGGTTTATTCTCTAATCGTTCTTCATTTCAGTGCACTTACTAAGCACAGTTCGCGGAATCGCTTGACACTGAGCCATAATTCACCACAATGCAATGCCTCCTTTACTCTTCACTGACTGACATGGTCGCCCATCTTGTCTGTACCTGCAGTTACAAAGAATACCAAGCAACCCTTGGAAACCTCCCATGCACAGGAATGCTGATAGTCATTTACGCCAACCTTAGGTCAATGAGGACATCGCTTTACTTTCCCTTCTGCGACAGCTGCCTGCACTGATGATTAACCTTCACGTTTATCAGATGTGCAGCCAGCCAGAGGAGCCTCTCTTCCCTCTCTCTTCTCTCCCCTTCTCCTCTCTCTCACACCCCCCGGATCCCAGCACCCTCATCTCTCTTCTCTAACATTTGTTTATCTGTTAGTGGGCGGGAAGCACCAGACTTGGCTCTTGTCATTCTACAAAGTAGTAAATACGTGGTGATGTGGACATGTAAATATTAGTGATGGCAAACGAGTATTCAGCGCTTAATCGCATGCGAAATAAAAGGTTTATAGTTTTTATATATAAACTACACACATAGAGTATATATTTTTTCTATCTAGCATACATGTATATACTTATCTATTCTTAGATTTTTTATATTTATCCAATAAACTATATGTAATATAGGCTACGAATTAAACATTACCAAATTTGCCTCCTACTACTATATATGCATGCACGGTTGTGTTGTATTTATACAACCACCTGCTAATCAATACATTACCACATGGTACACACTAAATATTATTATTATAAACACAAACTTTTCTACTTTTGGATGCGAGTAATCCTTTTGCACACACGCCGCTAATAACTAGTAATTTCAAATGGAATCATAACGTGTGGATGATTGGACTGCTCATAATAAACCAGGATTATCAACTATTTTTAAACAAACCACTATTTTTTGTGATGAATTTATTAGTCTGTGAGGTCTTGTCACAGCTATACAAAGAATCTGGAATGTTTTAAGAATAATGATATTAATTTTGTCATTATCAAGTGGAGGTCGAAATGTAATGATGGCCTTACCAAAGTACATTCTTCTTTTATTGACCAATCATATCGGGAAAAAAATTGTGAAGATTAAGAAGGAAAATAAGATCTTTGTCCTCAGACAAGATCTTCAAGGTGGGGGGGGTGGTGGGGCAATCAGCAATGGTATGAACTTCTTACTTGTGAAAATACTTTATGGTACAATGAGACATGAAATGAATTATGGTATTACAACACAGTTTAAAACAATGCTTCACATTTAGACGCATATTTAAAAGTAGTATGACATATTTTTGGTATGGAATCTCATGTGAAACTCATGACAGGCTGGATATTATCTATAGTGCTAATCTCTATTCACTGGTCAAAGCAGCTACTCTACTTTAAGAAGAGATTGGACTAGAAAATGCTAGTATTGAGGTGTGAATTGGATTCAGGACAGATATACAGTGACCTACCTGCGGACCAGAATGACTCCTTCTGGTTGTTTTCTAGGTCTTGTGCCATGTCTTAACTTGCGAGACAGTAGTTATGCCTAAAAGGTTTAGGCTTGGTGCCAGTGTTTTATCGAATTTTCCTGAACCTTAAAAAAACTGATCACTGATTTTCCAGTTAGCTGAGCATTTGTAAAGGTAGACGTGTAACTGAAACAACTCGAATTGGACTACAGATTATCTAGGCCTATAAAACAAAAAATGCTGTTACATATTTATTGCAGTGGTTGCTCAGTCTTGGTGATTAAAGGGTGATAGTGCAAACACAATTACAAAAGGAGGTTTGACAATGTAGACTCATTACGTTCAGCTAACACTGGTATTTAGCAGTGTATTTTCCATCTCTTGATTCAAGACTGATAACACGATACTTCAAGATAAAACATTCACCGATGATTTTTCAGTGTTTTATTATATATATCCTTGTTTGGTTTAGCCCTGCTCTTTTTGTTATCGGTATATTTTATAGATAACGTCATAAAATTTTTGACAATCACTCCAATCTGTTGTATTTGCATTTTTGAAATAGTAAACAACTATTAAAGTGCAGAATATTTTTGTCCAGTTTACTTACTATATATATATATATATTATAATATATATATATATATATATATATAGATATATTATATATATATTTTTTTCTTTTTTTTTTTTTTTTTTTTTAATGGACTCGACCACGTTGTGGGGGGGTGGCAGCAAACAAGAGTTCTTCATGATCCAAAGAGCTACCTACGTTTTATAATTTGCTATAAACAAAAGTTAGAGCCTACTGTTTGTGTTGTATCTTCTGTACAACCCACTACGTTTGACAAATATTAGATCATTATATTGTATGGGATTTTACCCACAGTTGTTGCTTGCTGGATTGAAAATGTCAATGCAAAGTTTAAAATATCTAAAAAATATATATTATTGTAAAATAGTTTTCATTGCACTGATTCGTGAGCGCTTTGAATACAACCTTTTTTTGTTGGGGGTGGGTCTGTTAAAGACTCATATGGTAAAATGTAGCTTTATAGGATGAGTTGGTGAACGGTCCCTCTCCAAAACACATATTGCCACGCGATTAATGTGGTTCGCCTAGTTGAGCTTTATTATTATAAATGGTAACCCACTGGGAGGACTTTGAGGCAACACCGTGGTAATACATCGTGGAATGTGGCTAGTGTCCATGTGGAACCAGTTCTGAAAAGAGGCGGAGCTTAGCTGCCAAACTAAAATAACTCTTTAATTTAAAGTTTTCAATGTCGGTTTTTCATTTCAAGCTATTATGTTTCACTGTCATTATTTGAGAGTAAAATATCACATATATAGCGGTTAAAGTAGCATGTGGTCCATGTTACTTTTCTCGGCGTCTGTCAGGATGAGCCAATCCCGACTGTTTGTTAGTCAACTTATTTTTAAAGCAGCTGTCGGTGCGGGTTTCTGTTTGCATGTCAAGTACCAGACCTAGGAATTAATACATTTAAACGGTACACTTTTTAAAAACACATATGTCTTCAATCAAACACAAAACATTTGTGACATTTGATTGCTGCTCAATGAAGATTTATGTTTGTGAGCCGCCAAGCGCCCCCTGCAGGAAAGCAGTTTTTGGTCCCAGGATTTTACAAGACACCGTCGTCATCCTGCAGTCACGTGATGCAGAAAGCGGGAAGCGCATCCAGCATCCACAGCAGCACTAGGAGTGAAATTGCAGACAGCTCGACCTGAACGCCCGAAACAGGACTGCGAATAAACCAACTAGACATCATGTTTTGGGGAGGCTTCTCTTCGTGACAATATTACTAGCCCTCTTCGGATCGTTGACAAGCCAGGGATTTGCGCAGGGTGAGTGGATTGCGAATCTGTAAATGTAACAGTGAAATAGCGAGTCTTGCTGGCACAACACACCTTAAAACCGTCTCTATCCCGCCATCGGCTACAGCTTAACTGTGATTTTAATTAGGAGTGGTTGCGATTCCGGTTCCATAACGCATTATTTTTCACTTGCAATACATATTGGGTAATGATTCAGTTCTTCTTGCATCAACTGCACCCGGTAATGTTAGTCTGTTGCCAAATGACGAGGTCATTTTAGATTTTAAAGAACGGATACAACTATTAAAAAATAAATTAGTTTTGAAAAAGTCTTATGTAAATTAGAGAGACATTTTTAATGAACCGACTTATTTGAACTGGATTACCTACTACATTGACCACCCTGCATATTTTAATCCACTAAAAAGAACCGGCTCCCAAGAGTCGTTTATTTAGGGAATCGAACTACTTCGGTCGCTGTGTATGTGTTTGATTCAACAAAAAGACCTTGATTCTTAAGAGTCATTTGGTCTTGCATTGAAATTTCCTGGTTCTGTATGTTTCCGCGATTATAGATTCAGTTGTGATGTAGTTAAAATAATCCACGGTGTTTTGGATAGAATCATTCGGAAAGAACTGGTTGTTGATTCCCAACCCTTAGGTTTAATAAAATATTGTTAAACGCGGGTGATGCACTTTGGCCTCGTTACCTGTGGCCGGTGTTCTGAAATATTCGGTGTCTGAGATTTTCGGTGACGCTGGGCGGAGCTTACATGAATATTCATGTGTTTCTGTTTCGCGTTAAAGCGACTCTGATAATATTAGTACGTTTTCACCGGATCACAAAAACTGTTCAACAAGGTAGGTTAATTACGTTTCAGCTTCTAACGAAGATAAGCAAATGTTGAATATAATTGTTCGTTTGTGCACAAAATGTTATTGTTTGCAGTTTTAAATGTTTACTCAACAATAACAGCCACTGATTTGCCAGAAGCAGCCTATCGTTAGAATACGCTACAAGTAAATGGGCCAGTAGCTGTTAAATATTTTCTCATATTCCTCTGTTTTTGCTATTAAAAGTATGTAATTTGAAGTTGTGTAGCATATGGTGGCACAAACTTGCTCACTGTATTGTAAGACTGTAAGGTGAGAAATGAAGAACGATATAAAGACTCTTATGTAGTAACAACTATTTAACTTTTTATTCTCCTTAAAAAGGTGTCACATGGAAGTGCATGACAGCCTACAGTTCATGTGGAGAAGCTGTTTGTTTGCAATTAATATATCTGTTACAAATCAGCAGAGTTTGATACTTCTACCTGTTATTTTTTTCCTATAGCTTACAGAAGCTCTTCTAATGGGGAGACTTATATTTTTGTCAAGTTATATATGAGGCCACTATTGCACACATACATGAAGACATCGTACGTGTAAACGTTCTCAGAATTAACTTTTGCTTTTTTATCTGATGCAGGGGATGGTGGATGTGTACTTTATCAGTGTAATAGTTAAACAAATCATATGCAAAATAAAAAACTTGTATAGCCTACTATTTGATACAAATGTTGTATTATTTAACCAGTTTTAAAAGTTTTACTACATTTTGTTCCTGAAATCCACACTTTTGGAATCAAGATAATCAAAGGTAATCAAACCAAGCACAACCTAATAAAACATGTTTCATGGATAAAGGGTTTTGTAAAAAATCATGTTGGTGGATATTCCACTAATATTAAAAACATGTGGGTCATTCTTGAATGGCTTATTCTGCAGTGGTATAAACAATATGATCCCATTGATTTGGAAGCATGTTTCTTCTCCCAACATTTAGACTGATTTCATTGAGTTTGTTCATGGTGCATAAATTTCTGTTTGCCATTTCTTGTTCATATAGGAATTTACTTTAATAATGTATTTAATAATTTACTTACAACAGAAATCATATAACATGTGCTTGCTTATGTTGATCAGTAGGCCTATCCCTGAACACATATACAAGTTGTTACATCCTCTGTAGCTTTCACCGGGTTTTTTTTTTTTTTTTAAACATGACCACGTATTTTATATTTATACCAGGTGTGTAGTAAATGTCATTTATGTAATGCCTTCACCACATCGGTTAATAAAACTTTTAACACCGAATCAGTTGAAGTCTTTATTCAGCAAAAGCAATCTACTTTTATCTTTGAAATGAAAATATACAAATTACTGTATGTTTTGATATAGCCACTTTCTATTAAACTACAAAACATTTTTAATTGTTATAAGTTTGTAGAAAATAAGCAAAAAAATTGTTAAAGTACTGCAAGGTTGTGGATTTCAAAACTTGACCAATACACATTTGAGTCAAAATGATTTTCAAGTGCACCACAATGTGTATATGATTAAATACAATAATAAAGTGTATAAAGACATTTGTACATTTTTGTTTAACTATATAGTGCATATATAGTGCATTTTATCTACTAAATGTATATTTTTTAGACAAATAAATAAATAAATACAGAGATTAAGAATGTTTATATTCCAGTTCATGTGTGCATTAAAAAAAATTCATCTTTTGCTTTGTTATTAAAAACATTTTTTTTTGAATGATTGAGCAAACGATTAGGAATGACACAGAATAATCATCATACATTTTATTATGGCACAACAGATACATTTTGGAACAGTTATTAAACGACACATTTTAAGGACTCTTAATATTATAAAAATGCTTATTGTTGTAGCTCAGTGGGCAAGCCTACCTCAGGAAATCATTACGACAATCACTCTATAAGTTATTTATGCATATTAACAATAGGAATAAAACAACAATACACTAAGCATAATTCAATTCTACGCTACAACATACTTTTGAAACATCGTTATGTTTTCAGTACAACGTACTAATATTTTTTGTCAGAGACGCTTTAAACGCGGAAACAGGAAACTCATGAATATTCATGTAAGCTCCGCCCAGCGTCACCGAAAATCTCAGACACCGAATATTTCAGAACACCGGGAAACAGGAAACTCATGAATATTCATGTAAGCTCCGCCCAGCGTCACCGAAAATCTCAGACACCGACGCACTTGCGGCTTTATCTTAAAATCTACTGGGCTGCCTAATACGCAACCCATTTTGGGCCAGCATGAAAAAGCGAATTAATTCTTTATCTATTTAAGAATGTTATAATCTATTGTGAGCCCGTTGTGATCTTGTTAATTTTAATCTAAATTTCATAAAACTGGGACCTTTGGTTAAAATGACAGGGCTTCTCTCTGGAGATGTATACAGGGCTTTCTTTTGTGATTGTTATACTCACAATGTTGGGGGAAAAATCTTTTCTGTCTGTCTCTGCCAATCTCACAGAAGCTTTAAGCCTTGTCACAATGTTTTTTAAATGACCTTGGTTTGTGTGCGGAGTGCCAGAGGAAATCAGATCATGTTCATTTGGTCACACAGACTCATTGGTCCTATTGCCAGTTTTTCTGTTACGCCTCTTCTACACAGTTTAAGATTAAATGTGTCAATTCGGTAGCCAGAAAAGATTTTGAGGTTTCCATCAAGGGGTATGGGCTCTGATGTGTTTCAGCTAGAGACCTTGGAGAATGTTTTGCTAATATTTTTGTGGTTACTCAGTGTGCCTTGTTTTTAGGTTTAAAGGCGAAGAGTTAACAATGACACATACTCTGGCAACAAATCTAGGTCGACAACCACAAGAAAACCTGTATTAAAATGCCAATGTGTTTGTTGCTTGAATATGACATTCTTAATGGAAATCTCAAGTGGATATTTTTTAGGTAATGCAAGATATGCCTATTTAATGGGTGGTTTTTTTGCAGATGGAAGGACTGTGGTTTCATTGACATCTTGTCAAAGCATGTGGAAAAATGTGACTCCACTGCCAGTGGATGATGTGTTCAGGTCAGGTCCCTCCTCCATGTCAAATTCAAAGCTCATATGACAACAATCAAATGGGGCGCCAAGGCGCAATTACTAAAGCACACTTGAAAATTTTTCTGTTAAGCTTTTTTCTGTGTTTTTCCAGCCAACATTTTGATCTGTTTGGTATGATGCAACACATGCTTCACCTGACTTTAGTCACAGTGAATTGTCTGCTTTAGCATAGTACTCGTTTCTCAATAATGGTAAAATGGATTTGGCCTTCCAGAGCATGTGATTTTATTTTTATTTTATTTTGTTTGAATATATAGCTTTTGTTTTTGCTTCAGTGGTGTTTGATATCCAGTTTGTTTGCTATCCAGTTGTAGTTTCCCCTTTACATAAAGAGAAAATGAAAAGCTAACCTTCAGTTTCCTGTTCCCAGATTATAATATGGATTTTCTACCAAAATCATCTCAGATGATTAGCATGGGGGTCTGCACATTGTTGGTTCAAAACACCAATCCCTGTAACTGTCTAAAGCGTAATGTGGTACAGCTACAGATAATAGATAACATTGTAAACCAGGGTTTATGTGTTTTGGCGGTTCATTCAGCTGCTTAATGCTGGCTTCGGTCAGTGTGGAGCCTGAAGTAACTGCCCTTTTATCCCTGGAGTCCTTCTCCATGCCTCTTTGCTAATGGATGACGTGAAATGAATCAGGGAGAGTAAACATACTAATGAACGCACCACACTGGTTGCTATGGTGCTCGAGGCTCTCAGAAAAAAAAAAAATGGGAGAGTAAGTAAGCAGAAAGTAAGTGGCCATTTCTGCATGAAAGGAGCGGAACGGAAAATTCAAAATACAGCAGGAATGAATGGGGGGAACAATAATAATGAAAATATTTCATATGTTGTTTAAATAAAATTTAATTTTATTTGGTTTTTTTAAGAACACAGTGATCTTAAACGTTTATCCATTTTGAGTTTTTTTGTTTAGGTCATTTTGAGTTTAGGTCATCAAAAAATCAGATGTAAGGTTTTCACTTTGGCCCAGCATAAAGTCACTGCACTGAAGTCAGACAGCAAATATCCAAAATATAAAAAAAAAATAAATGAATAAGGCTTACCGGGTCCCACATGTGATGCAAAATCATCTTTACAGGGCTGTGAATTTAACATATAAGTTTTAAACAGAACATTAAAACCTGTTCTGGCTCTGTGTAGTCACTTTTAATTTATTTATTTACTTTACTGACGTAAGTGACAGTGTGTCTTGTAGGTTAAGTATGGTAATCCATACATGAAATGCACCACATACTATAAAAACTCACCCTAAAGAGCAGGGAGCGGGCCATTGCAGCCATGAGGGTGGTGTATGACTGTGTAGCGTGGTGTCAAAACTGAGTGCGATACCCTGATGCAGCGAGATCAGAGCTGTGTTATCAGAACTCTCTGCAGGTGGTTGAGACCGGCAGACCGGAAGCTGAAGCATAACCTAAGGAAGAAGAGCACTGCAACAAGAGCGATTGATGCATGGCAGTTGTGGCCTAATGGTTAGAGAGTTTGACTTGTAACCCCAAAGATTGTGGGTTCGATTCTACCAGCAGGAAATGTTGGTGGTGGAAGTGGCACGCTGTTCCACCTTCAATACCTACAAACTCGATACTTTCTTCCACACTCAATTCCCACACTCAGCTTGACGGCACACTCTGCACAGTCATTACGACAAAATGGCAGTGACAGTGGGTAAATAAGTAAAGGAAATAAAGAAAGAAATTATGTGGCAAGTCACCAAACCCCCAATTGCTCCCGGCACCCCAGCAAAATTGCTTGTCAATATACAATTTAATATGTATGAAATTGTTTTGCGACTTGACATGCATTAGGTTATAGGGCCAAAAAAAAAAGTTTTAAGAGGTAGACTGTAATTAGCATGTAAGCTTGTTATTTGTTTTTGTGTCGTACTTTCTATTTCATTTGAAATCTGTCCTCTGGTTATTAGTGGAGCAGATCATTTATATTAAACTGTCTACCACAATACAGTTATAAACCACTTCCTTTGCAGTTTCACAGGCTTTGTTCTCGATCTTAAATTAAACATCACCCTGTCATTCTCCATATTCAGAGAGTCTGTATTGTTTCTCTAAGTATGAGAGCTTGACAGTAAGGAGAAGTGGTCTGACGGGCCTGAGCAGGTGTAGGGTGTCTGTAACCGCACCTCCCCCTATAACAAAGCCAGTAGCGTTAGCATTGTGCTATCAGCTCCCCAGAGATGATGCGATCGGTTTTACACTGATTCAATGAAACATCTTACTGGAAATATCTGGGTCTTTCCTGCTGTAGTGCAGACTAGTATAATCACGTTAAAAATGTTTCAAAGTGTTAAGATTATTAGAAATAGGTTTGCGAATAGTGTTGTGTTTAGATACAAAATATGGGGTAAATGCTGGTAATCAGTTTTTAGGACAGGACTTTTTGATTCTGTTTTGAGGGTGTTTCTACAAAGCTATCATGATTTTCATGGCCTATTTAAAACAATGTTCAGGCTAAATCAACATGTTGTGACATGAGCTGTAAATGCGCTCATGTGAATTGACATATGGCTCTTTGTGGGTGTAGGAGAGGAAGGTGAGACGACCTCGAAGGTGTGATGTTTGTGCAACAAATATTTAACCGTTTCACTACATCAGTTGCATTCGATATTAGATTTACAATTAGACCTGTTTGCTAACCTTATCTCAGAACTTGATCAGAACTTGATAGCATGCTGTATGTAAACTTCTGACCAAAATCTCACACCTGTTTAGAATATGTATGTAGTGCTTTTCTTACAGATTTGTGCCACACAGATTCAGACATGTTTTAAACACACACACACACACACACACATACATATTCTGTCACTCTTACTACATTTCTACTCTCACACACTTACATTCTCCTTTTACATACATGCATACATTTTTACTCTCACACACTTACATTCTCCTTTTACATACATGCATACATTTTTTACTCTCACACATACATTCTCCTTTTACATACATACATTTCTACTCTCTCACACACATACATTCTCCTTACACATACGTACATTTTTTGCTTTCACACACATGCATTCTCCTTTTACGTACATATATTTCTACTATATTTCTGTTTAAGCAGGAAGTCACTCTCAGACCAGGAAATACATGTGCAAGACTTGCTCAGCTCTTCCTCACTATTTTACAGTTATGCTATTCAGCGTCATCCTGTTTTCTTTTCAAGTACATATTTTTTACAAGTTTTTAACTTTAACATATCATTATGTAACCTACGTGTTCTACACATCTGTGTACAAGTGGTAAGACACTGATTTTGATCGTATTGACAGGGCTTAACACTAAGGAAGTTTTTTTACTGGTCCGGTTCGGCCAGTGGTTTAAATATTTTACTTGCCCTGGCAAAATTTTCACAGGCCTTGCCACAATCAATCAATCAATAAATCATTAAATAAGACTTATTGTTTTCATTGTTGACTGTAACATTGTATTGTAATAAATAATAACCATTTTGCACAAATAGGTATATTAGTTGAAAGATAAAACTGAAATGAACCATGCTTTTCAAGTAGGTCTAACTCTATTCCAGTTAAGGATGCACTGATAAGGATTTTTCATGACCGATTCCGATTTTATTTATTTATTTTACAATCAAATGAGCCGATTCCCATACTCGTTGCCAATTTATTTAGTTCTTATTACTTTTATTATTATTATTTTTACATTTATTAAATATTTATTTTGCTCTGTTACTGGCCAAACTAACCTTGAACAAACAAACAAACAACCAAAAATATATGCAACATGAAGCAACTGCACAAAACAAAAATTTTATTATTACTCTTTATTATTATTAGTTTTATTACCTTAATTATATGTATGTCTGCACTGTGTTTGTACTTTCTGTACTGGAAGCTCCTGACACCAAGACGAATTCCTTCTGCGTGTAAACACACTTGGCAATAAAGCTCTTTCTGATTCTGATGAAAATGCAAATTCAATCTCTGACAGGTGGCGCTTATAGAACACTAGCGATTCCTGAGTTATTGCTGCAAGCAGCGCTGCGCTAATTAACACTCCTTTAATGTGTATTTAACGACAGTAAGAGGAAAAAGAAAATGCCTTTTTGACACTCCTTTAAGACTGTCAGTTCTCCTCAGAAATACATCCTTATTCACCCCACCCTTATTCCATAATTATGGTTTTCTTTCAGTATTTCAATGAATTTGTTCTGGTTGGTACAGTATTTTCTCTGCTTGCGTGACTATTTTCTCCTCTTTGTGTCCGTCTTCACGTGCATCTGTCTTAAAGATAATATATCATGATGATCACTATGTTTGTGTCACCAAATTGCATACTGTCAGGAATAACCTACCCGCGCTGTTTTTTAACCAGCTCGTTTTTGATTACTGTCAGTTATACTGGCGTTGCCAGATATTGAAAACCTTTTTTTTTTTTTTAAATAAATCAACCGCAATGAGTCCAAATCTTGAGTTATGGAAATAATATAAAGATATTGCTGTCCCTAACTTTTAAACTCCCACTTTATTCACTTCCTAAATTAAGTGAAAAAAAACAAACAAACAAACAAAAAACATAGACGCTTATAATATGTGTATCTGGCAACACCACTGAGGCTGAGCCCATGTCCTCAATCAACCTTTTCACAAAGATAATATTTATTTATTTATTTTTATTTTTTTCTAACCTGCCTTCCGTTTCCACTATACTCTCTCTCACACATACATACATTCTTCTATTACATACACATATTTTCTTCAGACATACATACGTTCTATATATATGTGTGTATGTTAAAGGAGACTGTATCTGTGTGTGAGAGTAGAAATATATGTATGTGAATGGAGAATGTATGTATGTGTGTGTAAGAGTAGAAATGTATGCATGTGTAAGGAGAATGTAAGTGTGTGAGAGTGCCAGAATGAATCATGGCTTGTTTGGCCAAACATGCATATATATATATACACACACACACATATATACACACACATCAACCAAAATATCCAGAAATAACACATTATATAAAGGTTAGGAATTGATTTGCATTTCAGTGAGTGAAATAAGTATTTGATCCCCTACCAATCAGATTGGTTATGTGCCCATACGAACACAGATTAGTCCTGTCACTTTAAGAAGTTACTCCTAATGTCAGCCCGTATAAAAGACAACTGTCCACACAATCTGTATCTTCCATTCCAACCTCTCCCATCACCATGGGCAAGACAAAAGAGCTGTCAAAGGATGTCAGAGAAAAAATTGTAGGTCTGCACATGGCTTGAATGGGCTACAAGACCATCAGCAAGAAGCTTGGTGAGAAAGAGACAACAACTGTTGTTGGGAGAAGCTTGTTAATTATCTTAAGGCAATTGGGACAACAGTCACCAAGTAAAATCATTGGTAACACACTACGCCGCAATGGACTGAAATCCTGCCGCACCTAAGGGTCCCCCTGCTCAAGAAGGCACATGTACAGGCCTGTTTAAAGTTTGCCAAAGAACATCTAAATGATTCAGAGAAGGTTTGGGAGAAAGTGCTGTGGTCAGATGAGACCAAAATTGAGCTCTTTGGTACTAACTCGACTCACCATGTTTGGAGGGAGAGAAATGCTGACTATGACCCCAAAATCACCATCCCTACAGTCAAGCACGGAGGTGGAAACATTATCCTTTGGGGCTGTTTTTCTGCTAAGGGTACAGGAAGACTTCACTGCATTGAGAGGCAAATGAACGGAGCCATGTACTGTAAAATCTTGGACGAGAACCTCCTTCCCTCAGCCAGAACACTGAAGATGGGTAATGAATGGGTCTTCCAGCATGACAATGACCCTCAGAAAATCTGAGGGAGCTTAAACTTTGAGTTGCCAAACGACAGCCATTCAGATAGGATTCAGAGAGGATCTGTAAAGAGTGGATCAAAATCCCTCCTGAGAAGTGTGCAAACCTGGTGACCAACTACAAAAAACGTCTTACCTCTGTGCTTGCCAACAAGGGTTTCTGCACCAAGTTCTAAGTCATGTTTTTGCTTGGGGAACAAATACTTTATTTCATTCACTGAAATGCAAATCAATTTCTAAACTTTATATAATGTGTTTTTTTTTTCTGGATATTTTGGTTGATATTCTTCTGTCTCTATACGTTAAAATAAACCTACCATAAAAATTACCTGACCCTTCATTTCTTTGTAAGTGGGTAATCTTACAAAATCAGCAGGGGATTAAATAAATATTTTAATAATAAATATTTATATATACATACATACATACATACATACATACATACATACATACACACACACACACACACACACACACACACACACACACACACACACACACACACACATATATGTATATACATACACATACATATACATATGTGTGTGTGTGTGTGTATGTATGTATGTATATGTGTGTGTGTGTGTGTGTGTGTATGTATATGTATATATGCATATGCATGTACTCTTATTCTTTATTATTTTGATAAAGAAACCAGGAAATGTATGTGGTGCTTCACTTAGGCTTACGTGTACTGAGACAGAAGCACAGATGTTCTCTCTGTTCTTTTAAGAATAGAATCTCAGTGGCAGGTTTTGTGGTCTAATCTGTGAAAACCGGTAAAAGCAGGCCGGTTGACATCATATTCATTCATCTGATTGCTCTAGAGTGCTTGTTCAGTCCTTTTAAAGTAATGAACATGTATGCATTTCCCTTCAGTCATTACTTGAGACTGGGTAACTGAATTTGTTTTGCTGTCTGTACAAACTGAGGGCTAAGAAGTAGTGTGGAACGCATTTCTGCAAGGTGAAGCACTTATTCAGACAGCAAGGAATTGAAAACATCTTAACGTTGTCATAGTATGGAATTTCAACATGAGAGTTGTACCTTTCACAAAAGCATGTGTCATTTCTTTCTCAGTGTTGGCTGTTTTGAGGCCATAAAGAACACAATGTACTTCCATACATGGATGTGTAGTTTAGCCCCACTTGTTAAGATGTTTTCTTGGGGCTCTGTTTACATTTGACATAAAATACTCAAAGCCTGTCACGGTTCAGGACATGTATTGAAAGAGAAGGTCACAAAGCAACACACGTTGTAGCAACAGCCAAATATCTTTTATAATGGCCTGGACTACATTATTTCTCAAACATTGAGAACATAGTTATTTGATTAATGAAAATGTATTTAATATTTTTTTTTTTTTATAACGATTAACAATTCCATAGATACTGAGTTATTTTTTGTGATTTGAAGTTCTACATTCTGCTCTTTTTCCCTATTATTGTAAAGTATTTAATTTCTAAGTAATTTAAAGCATAAATTAATTGGTGTATATGTTTTCTTTTTGAAAAGAATTTAAGCACATATGTCATGTGTAAGCACAGTTAGTGAATTAGACTGTTGTGACTCAAGGCTTTATGAACTTAAGTCAATGACAAACATAACTGTCGGTAAAGTGGGTTACGAAACAATGCATAAAAATTGAATTATTGCTATCAATAGGAATTTCTGCGCTGAGCTGTCAGTTGAATTAGCACACAATGCTATTCATGTGTAACGGGAGGTTACTCTAAATGGAAACCAGCTGATAGTGACAGAGGTTTCTGGAAAATCTTCCTTGTTTCCTCCTTTTTCTCTTTATCTCTTTCTTATGTCAATATGACATACTGTCAGTTCATCCACTTATTTCTGTGTCTTAACCTTTTTATGAGTCGAGGAAGTGTTTGTGATTTTTATTCTTTATCTGATGGTATGTAAGGTTGATTGATTAATTGATACGATCACATAGTTCTTTCTACATTTTTATAATCTATTTTATTACTATTTTTATTTCATTTTATTTATTTATTTTTGCCTTTTTTTTGTTTTTTTTAAGCCACTTTGCATTTTATTTTATTTTTAAAGACCAGTAAACCAGTTACTCAGTATGGTGTTTTTTTGTTTTTTTTCTTTCTCCCCATGTGCTTCTGGTTATTAATATTAATTAACTTGTTTCAGATATTTTTTCCCCCTCCAGCTCTGGTGTACAGCAAATATTATTTGAACAAGACATATTTCAGAAAATATTTGAGCAAGTTACTTTTTTTTTTTTTTCTTTTACATTTCAAATGCACAATTACTTTGTTTGGTCTTGTGTTGTTGTTTTCTCTCTCTCCTTAGATTGATGTATAAATAGTTTTGTTTTCACTACATTTCAGGTACTCAGAACGCATCTTGTGTTAACAGCAGTGCTGAGAACCAAACAGCCAGCTGCAACAGTGTGAACTGCACAGGTACGTTCTGTCCTACTATCTTAAGATCATTTTTACACTCATCAACTGCAAAAAAAATAAAGTTGCAAGTTGCAAATATGGCATGGCCAATTGTATGTTGGGATGATGTGGGTTTAATATGTGCATTTTCTCTGAACTGCAGAGCTGAACCCGATCCCATCAGTGAGCCCCACCACAAACGCTACCATCAATGGTACAGCCATCCAGATTCATCTCTTTTACATTCATGCACACCTGCTTAATTTAAAGCCAATTGCAAAGCCCAACACCAATATTTTATCAACCATAAAATATAAATAAAGAGCCATAACATATAAAAATGTACCTGTATCCGTTCATAACACAGAACAGACTATACAATTTGATGCGTCTGCTTCATTACTGTTTATTGCTGATGTAGAAAAATTATTCTGAACGGCACTTTTTTTTCTGTTTAGCTTCCACAACAGCCCCCACCACAGCAGTTGTTCCGACTCAAAACAGCACCGTCACAAGTACGTACAGCTTTCTCTAATAGAATGAACACTTCCTTTATGCTTTTAAGTTTCACTGAAAATGTTGCCTTTCCTCAGATGTCACGTCTACGTCTCCTACTCGTGCTCCTACTCGTGCTCCTACTCCTGCTCCTACTCCTACTCATTCTCCATCTAAATCATCCACATTTGATGGTGCCAGTTTCATCGGTGGAATTGTGTTAGTCCTTGGCCTTCAAGCTGTCATCTTTTTCCTTTACAAGTTCTGCAGATCCAAGGATCGCAACTACCACACCCTGTAACACGCTGTCCACCTGGAGGCACCACAAACCCACACTCCGACCCAAAAAAGAGAGACAGACACATTGTACTCACAGATTCTTAAATACTCTTGTAATTCCCCATGTTTAACCTCATATTTGACATTTAATTCCTGTGACTTTGAGCTTTGTTTTGTTAATGTTAGAGCTCTCACAAGCATTCGAGTTCATTAACACAAATCCACCCAACACAGAGTAAATATGAATTGTGGGGTATACGAAACGTGTCCTGTTTCGTGTACAACCACAGCTGTCCGTAAATGTTTCAATATATGACAACACAGCTATTTGTCTGCTCAATATCATGGTGGTTCCCCTCAAAGGCATAGGAGGGGGCAACTTCTCATCATGCCTGTCCCAATACTTCCCAACTTCCAGTGTTAATTTCAGGTAACTTTACTAGAACAGTATTTTATATAGTTGCCATGACTGATGGTTCTCAATATTCCACCAAGTCCTTACTCATCACCATCGTCATCATGTTCAGAAATAATATCTATATAGTTCAAGACTGGACAAATGAATGAACAAAGTTTTTCCCCTTCATTTCAAAGTTGTTTTGAATCTTCACATAAACCTTTGGGTGGTATATGTCCATGTGTGGTGTGATATTAAAAAATAGTATTTTTTTCCCCCATTCCTCTTAATTGTGCCAACCAAGAGAGCCAAAATGTTGCAATAAATTACATTCCCCAGCTTAGTCCCTCACTGTTAACCATCTACAGTTCATCTACAGAACATCATTTCTTAAAACTAGTTAAAAGAGCCATCTCGCTCCTTTTTCTCCCCCCAAATGTGTCAGTGGAGTGCTGGGTAATATCAGAGATTTATTATATACCCATAGTTGGCATCCTGTCATTCTGGGGGACTTGCCAGCATATCGGCCATCTTTAAGTTATACTTTTGGGAGTTTGTGGATTTGAAACAATAGAAGCTCAGCCAATCCAATTCCACTAACAGCTGAAATGAGTCTTCATTAGAATTAATCGATTTTGCTGGACATGCGAATAGAACCAGGCACTATGAGAGTGGAGGATCCATGATCCCATTCAGAATGATTGACAGTTGAGTCAAAGTGCCTTTAGGTGGAGGCAGTGGCTTGCTGCCTTAAAAGTGAGCCTTAAAAGTGTGAATGCGTTTGTGTTGGGCCTCCGTCGAGGCCAGGCTCTGTGTAAGTGTGTCTGCTTGTATGTCCGTGTGTTTATAGACACGCATGCGTGCTTGTTTCAATGATGTAGATCTAGTGTCTGCCGGCTGGACTGATCGCTATATTATACAGAGTAGATAATTAAAAGTGAATTAATTTGTTGGATAATATGTCATGGTTCCTAAAAGCTTTTCTCTCAGTTCTGGAGGTTTATTTTTTTGCTAGTGCAGAAACATCGGTCGGATTCTAGCACTCCCTTTCAAAAACATAGATATTTGTACATAATCAGATCTCTTTGACCATGAACTGAATTAATATCGTTATATATAAGGAATTCAAATGTCTTAAACTGAGGTGTAATACTTCAGGGTAATTAAAACAGGCTTGTATGTAGATCCTGATATTTTTTTTAGGAGCCTTTGTGTTAAATACCATAAAGAGAACTGAAATATGCCCTAGAAAAGTGCATTTAGGATATATTTTGCTTATTACGTCATTTTGTTTTTCTGTTGCTACAATTATCTGAAGATTTTGATGGAGTCTTAGAATAGAGCTGTGTCAGTCTCATAATTTAATGCTTGGGTTTGATTTTTTTTAAATATAGTTACTGGGTAGATTTGATTCAACTGCAGAATTGAACTACACTACGTCTTATTACTGCCTTGCTGAGCGTATTTAGTTTGGTACTCTGTTCATAAAATCATTTGTCTGGGTAGTGTTTTGGCACGTTTATAGGCTGAGGGCATGTATATTTTTTTCCCCCTTCATTCCTGGGATATGAAATTTAAAATGTAATAATCTTAATTAGTTTGCAGCTAATAACTTCCTCTGTGAGTCAGAATGTCATTGGCTTGGGAAGTGATTTGCCGTTATTTGGGTTGCAAATTTTGTAATGGCAGAAATGAATTGTTTTTGTTTGGTGCATGCTTTTGTTTTCAGCTGCTTTGTTGACATCCTAATGTCAAAGTGTTTCATTCCCAGCATGTTTCTCAGAAGATGACTATTAAGGCCTTACTTTCTTTGTTGAACCACTCTTATTGCTTGTCCATTGTCTTATCACAGTGCTTAAATGCCAACGGTGTCTATTTTAGCATGAGTCACTGAAAAGCTGCTATAATGCTTCACAAGCTTCATCGTGCCCAAAGTGTAGTCAGATGAAATGAAATCCTATTGTTTGCCATTTTGCTTCAGCTTTGCCAAATTAAAAGCACTGTTTACATAAGAAAAGTTCAGACTGCACGGTGTTTCGATTGTGTATTCTTTTTCAATAATTAACATAAAACACAATTACACAACTCATCACAGTATTGTCTGTTTAGAGTCAGGCTACATCCAAAGATCCCACTTAGTTGCAAATGGATTTTAGCTGTGCGTGCAAAGGGCTGTAAAGGACATGCTACATTTTCGGGTGAACTGTTTTATCTGTTTTAATTCCATATTCGGAGCTCAGTGAAGGATGCTTATGTTTGAGAAGGTAAACGGCTCAGAGAATTCAACCTAACTTCAAGTAGTCTGTGGCCTTGATTTCTTATGCCTTTATGTTTGTGTGAATGCGTGCATCAGATTTCCACAGAAACATCTATAACAATGCCATATTCTGTCATCGCTCTGAGCTAGTGTTGCATTCCTTGCTGCACCTTTTGAAGATGAAGTGCCTTAATTATTTAAGATTAGACGATGAAGATTATAATTGTCATGAAGATTTGCACTCAAAGGGACTTGAATGTTTTAGAGTGAAGCTTTGGTTTATTGAAGTTGTGAGTGTATAATGAGAGGTACATGGAGTATAGCATCTTGCTTGTGCCACCATTTTGTTATCTAATTGCTAAGACTTAACTGAATTATTAATGTTTTTTTTTTTGTTTGTTTGTTTAAATGACTGTAATTACTTTTGGCCTGTTGTCTAGTAGTGCATTTTTTTTTTTTATTGCTTTACATAAACATGTACATGCCCCACATTCACTCTTGTCAATTAGAAGATGCTTACTGTTGCGTCTGTGTCCAGAAAGTATGCCTTAATTGTTTTATGCTCTAGTATGGTGGTTTTATTTCTCTAGAACTCTTTCTTTTGTTCTTGTGTTTTCTCTCGTTTCGGATCTGCATTTGCAATTAGGTTGGAAATGTGATTAATTCATTAAAGTTTGAGTATTGTAAAACAGTTTTTGGGTGTTGTTTTATGTTGTCTTTTTCTTTAAGAAACCTTTGTAACTCAGACCTTTACGTTACCATATATAGTTATGAAAAAAGATGCATTAAGAGTTGGGGGGGTGGAAACTTTTGAACATGATGAAGATGGCCAAATTTTTCTTATTTTGTTGAAATATATATATTTTATTCCATTTAGTTCTGCCCTTCGTAAGCAACAGAAGATACTTGTATGTTTCCCGGAACACAAATTAAGTACAATTTACCTTAATCTTCAAAATTCCAAAAGTTTTCGACCCCCAGCTCTTAATGCATCTTGTTTCCTTCTGGAGCATCAATAAATGTTTGGACTTTTTTTAATAGTTGTGTTTGAGTGCCTCAATTGTCCTCAGTGTGAAAAGATGTATCTCAAAATCATACAGTCATTGCTGGAAAGGGTTCAAATATGCAAAGATGCTGGAAAACTGAAGAATCTGCAGGACCTTAAAGATTTTTCTGAAGAACATTTCTCAGTTTAACTGTTCAGAACAAACAAGGGACTCATGCACAACCATCACAAAACAGAAAGACAGTCGTGGATCATCCAGGTAACCACACACAGTATTAAGAACCAAGGGTTCCCAAACTTTTGAATGGGGTTATTTTAATAATTTCAGCATTTTTTTTGTCTTGTGGACTAAATGTAAACATCTTTTATGTACAATATCTTACCCAGGACAGTACTAAATAAAAAAATAACATGCATTTAGTATGATCTCTCTAATTTTTTTGAAAATTGTTCACATTTTCACAGATTCTGCAAGGGGTGCCCAAACTTTCAAGCCCCACTGTATATATACTCTAGGAATATAGAGGTGGAGAAACTCTTATTATTGAGAATAAAGAGCCTTGAAATAAGTTTACATTCTCATTAAAATGTATTTTAATCCCTGGACTATATTTAATCTATTTCAATGTCACTGTGTCCTAGAAAACAGTCCTTAAACACACACACTGTAATGTTTAACTAACAGGATATGCGCTCACCCTGAGGGTCAGCTCTATTTTTGCTTACTTTGCATCAAATGCCTAGATTTTTTCTCTTGACAGGATGTGCATGTGTTGAGATTCAATGTTTTCCCTCATACCACACTACTGAAAAGAAGACTATAAAGGTCATGAATCATTTAAGATAAATACAAGGATACAAGGACATTTTGCATGATGCACTGTAACAACCAGTCAAAACCGGTTAACATGCCAAAATCATAATCATGGATTGTGAGCACCAAGAATCAGTGATATTACATTGTGTTTTTGCCAGTACTTCCAGTATTCAAATGAGTTTATGCAATATTGATTTAATCTGTACTGTGTCACAGAGCATAATCCAATAAGACCGTATGAACAAAACAGTCCATCTTTTTTGCCTGGTTACATGTAGAATGCTTTTGTTCATTTTTGTCATCTGCTCTCCTCTCTTTTATATTTTTTCATATTTGTGGTCTTTCAAAGTTTAAACCTGGTGACCGTCATCACTTGTGGTTGTATGTAGATAGGTTGTATGTGGGAGAATGGGATCATTTTGTTAAACTGTAGAAAACAATGTGTCAGCCGCACAAAAGCTGATGCTGCAAGAACACTTTTTTTTTTTCCCCTCACGTTTTTCAGCACCATCACTACCGTTCTTGGTGTTACTTTCTCACACTTGGAATAGAAGAAATAAATAAAAAGTCTTACAAACAGGCCTTTTTTCATTATTTAGTGATTGTGTAAAATGTGTTAAAACTGTATGACAGAACTTAATTCTATCCACTGGATGGTGAAAAGTGACCAAAGTTTAGACTACAGATAAATAAGAAGCCAAGTTGGTCTGTACTATAAATATATGTAGATATTTTATTTACAACTTATTCAAACAAAAAATATTAACAACCAATTAAAAATCTCATTCTCAAAGTCATTCAGACTTATGTAGGTTTTTGGAGTGAAATCAAATGATTCAGTGTTTTCTGATCTTCTGAGGGCAAATTTCATTTGGTATCATTCCAGTGTCCTCTTGAGGTGCTATAACTCTTCTAAGCCCCGTATGTGTGTTTCAGGACAATGTAACTACGTCTCCCATGCAATGTCCTGTCTGCGGAGGCTAGAGCAAAGTTTCTGTCTCTCTCTGAGGAGCCTTGGGGACTCTTGACTGCTCCTGCTCTGTTTCTGTCCCGTGCTGGCCGAGGCTTTGACAGGGGACGGTGGCAGTGGTTGCACCCCACTCTGTGCCCTGGTTTTGCCCTCTACACTAGCAGCCCTATGATGCTTCTGCTGCTTTTGCCTGGGGCTACAAGATGGCTGGGAGAGTTTCTGAACCTACAGGAAAAACAGCTTGATATACATCAGTGTTTTCTGTAGGACGTTTTTATTTAAATACTATTACAAACTAAAAAAAACTGTTGATATTGTAATGTGTAACTTCAACTGTAACAAAGTGCGAACTTACTGTTTGCTGACGCTTGCGCAGTTTGGAGATTTGAGCTGCTTTCTCCTCCATTCTCTTGACAAGACAGTCCAGCTCTCGCTCCAGATCATCACGAAGCTCTTGTTTAGAGGTCTCGTCTATCTGCTTGACAAGCTCCTGGTGTTCACTGTCACACACAATGTTCACATTGTATCCTACTGTCCCTGTCAATGCATTACAAAAACTAGTATTGATGGTCAAGACTAGTGTAACTCACAAGCTCATCTGTCCCAGTTCATCCTGAAGGGTGACCAGAAGATCAGAAAGGCTGCCCAGTGTGGAAGCTGCTTTGCTGGAGGAGGACCGAGGTCTGCGCTGGGCCTGCTGGTTCTCAGAAACTGACTTCTGCAGTGCACTGACTCTATCACACAGCTGTGGGTTTCTGTGCTTCATCAGGTGCAAAACACTCTGAACATTGGCATTGACTGAGTGACTGGGACTGGTCGACTGAGAGAGAGAGAGAAAACTGCTCAAGATAACATTTATTATTATCAGAAATACCGAATACACAGTTGCTGCTTAATATTTTTGTGGAAATTGTTTCTTTTTTCAGGATTATTTGATGAATAGAATCAATAGAATATAAATAAACAAATATTTGAAAAAAAAAAAAGAACATTTGTAACACCATAAATGTCTTCACTGTCACTTTTGTTTAATAATAACCATGTATAAATGTAAATTCTAATCAAGTTATGTGTTGGGGTGAGGTCATACTGACTGTTCCAGCCACAAACGGGAGGCGTTTAGACTTTGGAGTGGGAGGCACCTCCACCTTCATCGAGGAGGGCTTCTGACATAACATGAAAGAAGAAAATATTATTAACACAACTCACTGCAGAATACATCTGTAGTATTCTGTTCTGTCAATATACTGCCACCTTGTGCTCATTATACATTACTGCAGAGTATTTTTTTTTACCTTGCAAGAGGCCTTTTCTTTCTTCTTTTTCTTGCCTTTAGGTTGAGTCAAAGCAGAAAAGGAGAGGAGATTGTTTTCAAGCTCTCGTTGCAACTGATGCCAAGAAAAGCAAAGAGACAGCATGAATGCATGAATTTTAAAAATGGCTTTTTAATAAAAGTTACTTTTTCTCTGGGGAAAGTTGATTTTTTGAGAATATGTTTGCAATTTTGCCTCTTTTTTTGTTGCTACCTCCTCTGCTTTCTCCTGCACAATTTTGCGTTCATGTTGCTCCTCTAAAAGTTTCTGTTCTAAGAGCTCAATCTTCCTCTGTAAATTAAAGACACCACAACAGATTGAAAAAAGAAAACTGTGTCCATGTAGATTTTTTTCCTCCCAAATTACCTGAGTGCATATAGAGCAGGTGGATAGCCAATGTGCATATCATATGTTTGTACCTCAGCTATAGACTGTGTTCTTGTGAGTTTAAGATACTCCTTTTCCAGTCTTTCCAATTTGTTGAGCTGTGTCTGCATTTGTGGGTCTGTGTGTGTGCTTTCCCTACACACGGAGTCCTAAAAACCAATCAGAACAGAGAAAAGGAGAAAATGAGAGAGATTAAAAGAGGCTGTGTTTGTACACAAGCTGTATCTTTTCATATGAGAATTTACAAAATGTTTAAGCTCTTGGAAAGTAGTGCACAATCTCTTTTGGTTTTGTCTGATTGCTCACCTGTCTGTGTGTGTGAGTGATTCTCTCTCTCTCTGCGCACTCCACCATTTTCATCATGTAGTCGAGCTGTTTTTCCAGCAGAGAGCAGCGTGTTTCCGTGGAATGAAGCTTGGAAACCAGCTCTGAAAGGAAGAGGAGAAACAAAAACAATTTTGTACACACTAATTTAATACAGTGCTGGACTTTCTGATTTATTATTCAAACAGACTGAAACCTGCTGTGGAACACTTTTACCTTTCCTCTGTGTAGAGTGTTTCTCTTGTGTGTTGTGATCCGGTTCTCTCTGTGCAGAAGCATCCGCCTGATGTCGAACAGTCTTCGAGAAATGCTGGACGTTGCTCTCTGCCTGAACTCTCTCCAGCTCCAAGCGTCGCATCTTCTCCTGCAGTGTTTTAAGGGCTGCTATCACTGCTGTTCAAACACAGGAAACATTTACATTTGGTTTTATATATTTGGTTACATAATATGGTCCTCGGCATCTAATATCTCAATTCACCTCTGCTTCCAGCATCAGGTACTGTCTGATAAAGCTGTGGGCTGATGTCCGGCACACCTGAGCTCTTTCTTTCCTGTGGATGTGTGGCTGTGTTCATGTACAGAGCTCTTGACAGCTTCTCTGGAGGTTGGTAAAAACTGCCAACATAACTCTGTTTAGATGGAGAGTCCAGATTTAGACTCTGTAATTCAGAAATCAAAAATTAACAGATTATACCTTTTTATGGCGAAAACCAACACTTTGGATGAGCGAACGATAATAATACAGTTATACCGAGTCATCGTCCTAACAGAAAAAAAAATTGCTGTTAAATAATACAATACAATACAGTCAGAAAACAGCAAAACTCACTAACGAAAAAGCAAGTTAGCCACATTGTTGTATAAAAGGATATTGTAACACTTTAAAGTCAAGATAACGTAACATTTGCTGGATAATTAATGAAATGGCTGTGTGTAGAAACCTAGAAAGCTACTTTCTAGGTTAAATAAACGTTTTACGAACCCAAAACTTGTTCTCTAGGTTGCTAACGTTACGTACAAAATGTGAATAAGCTAATAAGGCTAACGACTGTGATACAGCAATGTAAACATCGCTAAGAATAATAACAACCGCAATGAAGATATTTAGCATAAGGCATCTATACCTGATCTCTGAAGTGATCCATTATGAATTAGTATCTTCGTTACACATAAAAGACTAAATGATGCAGCCTATTCATCGAGGTACAGATGAATTAGTTGAAAGTATCCTCCTGTTAACAACTGTAGCCTACAGCGCCGCCCAGTTTCAAATTTCCCTCTTCCTTTACCGCTCTCAGTGGTTCCGCCTGCACACAATGACCACAGCTTCTACAATGTATATTCAGACAAGATAGATAGATAGATAGATAGATAGATAGATAGATAGATAGATAGATAGATAGATGGATTGATTGATTATATACTTTCAGCAATAAAGTGAGTTGACAATGCTGGAAATCTACTGCCCCAGGCACAACCTCAAGGTCTAGGTTATTTAATAAAAAAATAAAACCACAGATTTAAACTTATCCTTCTAGTTATTTCTAATAGTCATGTTGACAACATATTGTACTTGTCATTCAATTCTATTTTTATCGAGGATGCCTTCATATAATAATACAGAGGAACTTTGAAACAAAGAATAGGGCATTACCACTGATCATATATAGATCAGTGAGCATTACTCATACTTGTAAAACAGTAAGATGTGGCATAGTCAAAGCTATTCTGTTTTTAGAGATTAGCTCACATATTTTCTTTGAATAATATAGATTAATATCTGGTGAATGCTTTGCATTAATCATAAGGGTTTTTGAGATAAACAAGTGGTGGCGGGGCCCCTGCAGTTACCAATGTTTTTTTTGTGGCTATTGGTATTTGTAGTTCTGCATTGTATTTGTGCCGCCAGGAGAACGTTGATAGTAACTAGCGAATGAACTACAATTCCCTTTTTATTTGCATTGGGAGGCGCGGCCTGACAGGAACGCCTTTCTAATCGTTGATTGGTGCGCCGCGAGCATATCTCCACCCATCAGCTTTTTTGTAGAACACTATTGGACTGTGGTAACTGTCAATCAATTTTAACTCGAGCCGCTGTGCAAAGGACTGAAATCGACTGAGGAAGAGCCAGAGCGCAAGAAGGTCTCATTCAACGGCAGTGGGGACGAATACAGAGAATGTGAATTTAGTAAGTATTTTTTTATCTGACATATTTTCCCCATTTCTTTTTAAAATAGAACGCGCTTATTAATTACTGACCATACATGTGACTTTATTGTTTGTGTAACCTTTGAGGGATATTCTTGTTGACTAATAACAGAACTTGAGAACGTCATTCAACGGTTTTTTAGAATGTGTCTACTGTATAATATCATGCCCAGTGTTTCTTTGGTAAAATGACCAGTTTTTGTAGTTAAAAACTGTTAAGAATTTTTTTTCCCTTTACATTTGAAAATGTGTCAGTTCTTCTGTTTAAACAACTTTTGTTTGGTAAAGCATTCAGCACATTATAAATACACATCATTCGTATAATGCCTGCTAAGACATGCTCTTGCAAGTCTGTTTATACTAGCAGGAAAATATGGAACATTTTCGGTGGGATTTGCAGAATTCCTTTGCCAGCTTGAAGCAGAGATGATTGGTTTAGGATTATTTTAGTTGTATTAATAATTGGCACACATTTTTGTCTTATGCATGGCTCAGTCATTCAGGTGTATAACTGAAGAATAGTAGACTGTTACAGTGATGGATATGAGAGATGCTGCGGGAAGGTGGGATGCTCTGGGCAGTCGAGACTCGAGCTCCAGACACGCAGCGATGGAGCTCATTCACCAGGAGGTAATGAAGAGAATAGAGACCATGGGGCCGATACCGGACCCGCAGTCCTCCTCTCCCCCAGCCATGGATGACAGTCTGTCCAGTGATCTCAACGCTCTCCTGGCTCATGTCCTGATGCTCTCCAAACGGTGCCCTTATGAAGACATCAGGAAGAAATGCACGTGTTTGCTCCAGAAGGTTCAGGTCGGTACTTTAATAATTATTGAGTTAATAGTAAAGATGTTGATTGTATGTTCAACAATTTCTGTATGTGATCTATGTGTCTTTAAAAAAAGAAAACATCCTTGCAAATAATATGTTGGTGTATAATTTATGTTTGGTATAACATTTATGCAGACCAAGCCCCATGCATTTGTATATATGTATAGCCTATTGGTGGAAAGATATAAATTTCTTTACATCCATGAATTTTCCACAAAATTTTTTAAAATGATAACGTTAACTAGAAGAATAATTAAATATTTCATATACATTTTTTTTTCATATTATTTAATTATAATTATTTAGCTTCAGTTCAGTTTTGCTTCAAAAGACATATCAGTGATTTTTTTTTAAATAACAGAGTTCCCATGGAACTGTGAAGTGTGTTTTCCAGGCTTAAATTGTCTTGGAACTTTTGATAGTCAATATATTTTTCTATTTATGCTCAGTTTTAAGTATTTTTGCCTGGATAGTTACTTGTTGTTAGTGGGATATCTATAAAATGCTTTTTTTTTTTTTTTTTTATCCGAATCCATTCATCTCATACAACTGGGAAATCACAGAAAAGTCATTAAAATTGGTCAGAAACTGTGGGAATCCTTGAAGGGCCATTTATTCTTAAAAGGCAATTTGCAAGTAATAAATAAGTGGGATTTTTTGGTTTTGGCTCTGCCATTAAAATGTTCTCCTGGGATCCCATGTTATTTTCATTCAATTTCAAACCATACTAATATTATATATGCCAGAAACTTATAAGTGAAAACTGAGAGAAAATATAAGAAGAATATTTTGAGACTGCAGATAGACAATTTATGATAAGGTGAAGTGTAGCAGTTATTATGTTTTTTGTGTACACAAGCATGTGTTTGTTTATGTGGGATTACATGTACGCCACATCTTAAAATAGCTCTACCCGGCTTGAGGAAGCTAGGGGACTGGGTCATTTATTACAGTATTTGAGGCTTTTTGTGTCTCAGAGTTCACTGGAGGAGTCAGAGAGGATCAGGGGCTCTCCTTAGTCACAGATACTGTTTAAAGGTTTACCAGAACATCTAAATCTATTTGTCCATGTCTGTACATGTGATTGGCCATTATTTTCCTGTGATGCTAAAGTGTTGAGTATATTATTTTTCCAAAGGTTTACCATCATAGAGTCAGAGACGAAGCTTTAGATGTCAGAATATTAACATGTACTTGTTGAAGATTGCTTTGTTAGTGTTATTTTTTTGGATCAGCAACTTGATAATTAACACAGATGTGTGATTAATTAACGCAAAATGTCACATTACTAAGAATATGCAAAGACACAAGACACGTTCACAAATAGTTTTAGATCATATACACATATATATATATATATATATATATATATATATATGTGTGTGTGTGTGTGTGTGTGTGTGTGTGTGTGTGTGTGTGTGTGTGTGATATTTTCCCATTCTATTTATACGAAGCCCTCTCTTTGCATAAATAAGTTTTTGTTTTGTGTTGTTAGATGACAGGATGTTCCTCCCTTGTTTTGTGTTGACCTTTTAACCCTTTCTGCTTACTGTATCAGTGGTAAGCCGTCTGCTCTAATATCTGGAATTAGGGGATTCAAGGGGCTATGACAAATGAGGCCACAGCAGCAGAGAAAAAAATAAAATTGACCTTTGATCCAGAGAGCACCACACAGATGCTGGCAGGCATAGACAAACTCAGGATGTGACCTCAGAAAGCAGTAATCCAAGAATAAAATGATTACTGATATACTACAGCATTGTTTTGCCATTGTGGTTGGTGCAGCCCACTTGCTTGATACCACACTTACAGGATGTGTCCTCTGGTTGTGCATCCCACCTGAATGAGTTGCACCTGAATGGGCATTGTTCATTGTGAGTGTGTTTATGTGTGTGTGCGCACTAATACATGTTTCTGCAGTGATACGCCCTGAGAAGCTGTGGATAGAGAGAGAGATCTAGGTCAGTGTCAGTCCACTGGTCTGAAAGGAGTTTTAGAAATGATGTAAGATGCCCATATTTCCTAAGGCCCGTATTTTGTTCGTTATGGCTCATAGTGTCATATTTCTCATTTGCAGGTGGTGCTAGCTGTCTGTGAATTAAAAATTCTTACTTAACTTTGCAAATGATATACACAAATATGATTTGATGAATAATACTGATATTTATGTTCCCATATTACTTATTTTGATTATTATAAGGGCATTTTCGGTCCAAGCAAAGGTGTTTTCCCCTAAATATGAGCTTTCAAGACACCAGGCTTCCTAGAATAATGTTACAGTACAGTGCTGAAAATTTTCAATATAGAGAAGTAAGACATGTTTCAGAAAGCTGTAGAGGACTGTATTTGTTGCCCACCCAGGCTTTGAAAATGATTCCTTCCCTCAGGTCTTAAATTAGCTGTGGGCCTTGTGAGGGTCATGCGGATTGGATGTGAGTTTGCGTGTGTATGGCGCGTGTGTGTGTTTGTTATGTGTATGAAAGCTGGGTGTCACCATGGTACTTGGCACCAGTTTAGTGAGCTGGGTGCTAGTAATGTTAAGTCTACATGTCTGCAGTCTTAGTGGTGGTGATTTTCTAATGCAAAATTATTTAATCCGCTATTGCATGCATTAAAGCAATGTTAAAATATTTAATTCAGTTTTCTTGCATAAAATAGGCCTCATTAATAAAACAATTTTAAACATTTCAAAGTCTCAATCTTATTTGATCAAAAATACAGTAATAAGGCAATATAATGAAATATTAACATTTAAAATAAATTGTTTTCTATTTTTACATGTAATTTTTCCTGTGATGGCAAAGCTACATTTTCAGGAGCCATTACTCCAGTCTTCAGTATCACATGATCCTTCAGAATTCATTTTAATATGGTGATTTGGTGCTTAAGATTCTTTTTTTTCTTCAGGTTTCTTTTATGAAAATAGCTTTTCACATGGCAATTATTTCCCCTTAACAGTATACTATGCCTAAAATACCAAAACATAGCCATCAGGATGTAGTGCGACCAAAAGAGCCTTTTATTATAAGTCTTCTCTTCATTATTAACAATTTTATTGCCATTTTGTATGCACTGAAGATGAAAATGTGATTGCAGACTGGTGAAAATGGGTTTGTCACCCTAAGGCAGCATTGTGCAATAGAGGGTTAAGCAAGCAAAAAAGAAAAGGATAAACAGACACTTTATTTATACTTCACCTTAGAGAATATAAATGGAAAGCAATCTGCAGACTGTGTTTTCTCCCCATTTAAGGAAGGGGGGTAACATGACAGCATGGAGTTCTGTAGCACAACAACCCCAGGATTGGGGAGGGGGACTTGTTTGTGGTAACTGCCCTGAGGGGAGCGGGAAATTCTTAGAAACCTCTCTCAACTCTAGGAATTGAGGAATGGTACTGCCCTAGAGGAATGGTGCCTATTTGGATGTGAAAAATGGCCTTGTTCCAAAAAAACAAGTCTTTGGATAGAAAATGGAATGAAATACATACACTCCCCCAAATACTCAGTACACAACATAACACCACACAGTTAGCACTTTGGCTTCTAAGATGGTGTGTGTAATGCATATGTGACATTTTTTTCTTTCCCCTGCTGGTTCGGTCTGAGAGTGTTATGAGCGTTGTTAATGCTTTTATGAGTGTGCTGTTAATGCCACTTCTGCTGATCTGCACAAACACCTCATGAAATAAGTAGGATGAGGAAAGCGGTGCAGATGAAATACAGAATCTGCTGTTGACAGAATTACAAATGTGAAAGTTGAAGACATTCTAGCAGAAAGATGAGGACGAAGCAAGTGAGCACAATTTTTTTGTTGGATGTTATGCTGTGTACAAGGATCAGATTACAGCCCATCTGTTGTTGATTAATATGAATGAATGCATGTAAAGCTGTGCACATGGATCTATACAGGATTTGATTTGGGAAAAATTGTAAACTTTTACATGTTATAGTTAGTTTTGGAATCGACATAGCAGATCAAGTCCCAGTGGTCAGGGAGGAGACCTATTTTTTTAGATTACGTCAAATGTGTGCAGCGGTATTGACTTTTACTCAAAATGGCATTGAAATCATGTCATAAATGTTATATAAAAGCTGTGTTTGGCCACTGGACACCGTGACAATACTGTGGTGATTTGGTGAGTTACCACAAAACCAAGTTTTTCCCATAGTGTAAAATTACGAACACCAGAGGGTGCCATTACCTCATAATAAAACCACTTACTGACTTGCCTTCCTTAAGCTTGATACAGCGGAAATTTCCACCACTTGACCTAAATGCTTGCAGAACTGTTTTATTTCTTTACTCCTTGTCTCAAGAAAACAAATAGGATTAGATTGCTAAATGTATGTCTACAATAACATTATATCCAAATACCAGTTGCTCAGCTGGCAGACCCATTACATTGAAGCAAAATTACATCACAACAATGTTTATTGGCATGATCTTCACTAACAACTATACTGAACTGTGATGTCAAAGGCAAGGAAAAAAATATCAAGTTAATGCTTTTAAGATCCCTCCAAACAAGGATTGGCTATTGGTAAAACATCTACTGAATTATAATTTACTATGCTTGCAGATGCTATTTATTTCGAATGCACAGCTATTTTTGAATTGCTGGATGATTTATTTGCAACATCAATCAGCAAGGTCTGTGCTATCCAGCCAAACTTTATCCCCTTGGGATAAATAAGTGAACATGTATGTCAGTGTGTCATAAGTATAAAGATTGGAATGCTTAGTTTAGATTTTTTTTTTTGTACTGTAAATGTTAAATATGGAGCTCATAGATATTTGTGTTTGTGTGTGTGTGTGTGTGTGTGTGTGTGTGTGTGTGTGTGTGTGTGTGTGTGTGTGTTAAAGAGAGTGTTTGGAAGAGAAAACCAACATTTTAATCAAGCACATCATGGACAAGTTCTGGACACTTTTTTTTGTTGTGAGAAGTACTTTCCCATGATAGCCATCTATCCATAAAACCACAAATGAAGCATTTCCTATGTTCTGTGAAGTGCATGTTAAACCCAGGCAGCTGTATTTTAGTTTATATTGGTGTAAGCACTACTGACATCTCAATGCTTTTCAATGAATCTTTCACATTTAAGGTGTTCTTTGTGTTTCTATGAGAGTAAACTGATTCAGTTTATTGAAATAAACATCTGCTTTCATTCTTTAGACATAAATCCATTTTGGTGTAACCTTGAAGTTGGAGACTGACATTTTGATACATCATCACTTGTGTCAGATGATCACAAACCTGATGGAACAAACAACCTTGAGAAGTTTCCATCTTCGATTATGGCCACATCCGGGGCACCAGAAGTGGGGGTGATAAGTTGATTTTATATGCTGTATTTTTGCAAATAAAAAGATGCAACGTGAGCCACAGCCACATGTGCCACAGAACCCACGTGTAACCAGACCCAAAGAGGAAGTGGTATTATTTTTTGTGTGTGTGTGTGTTGTTATAGAGCATAAGAATGTCATAGGTTAAAAAAAAAAACGGAAATTCGAGGGATGTGAAATAGAGAACAGAAATAGACTGAGTTGTCAGGCGAAGTAGAAGAAGAAATCTGTTTAGAGATTGGATGGTCTGGTGACTGTGGGATACTTTGAGTCAAAAACCTAAAAATATTAAAATTGACCATTAACCGTTATTGCATCACACTATCCATGTGCATTCTCTCCATAGCATCACATTTTGATATTCTAAAGTAACATCTGCTTTGATCCCAGTATTTGAGCTTTATGGAAGCCATTTTCATTTCCTGTGTAATTTTATTTTCATTGGAAAACTACAGAAAAAGAAAATGGCAGGTGTAGGATGGAAAACCCTCTTCATTGTAATAAAGCCCCCCTATATATGTGTGTCATTTTCCACTGGATTGGCAGAAACGATTTTCTGCAGCCATTGTGAAGTCACATTTTGCAGTAACACTATGTTCTAAAGTTTGACAGAAGCATGACGCACAATCCTTGGCCAACATGGGTGAAAGAGCGTGCCTCTTGAGGAATGCTGAGATTACATTTCTGTGTTTACATTGTGCATTGGGATTGAATCTCTGGTTAATGCAACAGTGGAACAGGTCTTTCATGCTTATAGAGTCAATTCACGTCATTCATCCTTGCAAGTAGCATCTTCTTCTTTGTTGTGATTTGATGCCAGTCTCAGTGTTTAAGCATCTCAGCAGGTCTTCTGAAAGAACCTGTGGAAAGCTTGGAAAGCTTTCTTTGATGGTTATATCACTCTTAGCCTTTTGCTGGTACAAAGTGTACATAAATTGGAACCCAAACAGCTTGGCATGCCTGCAAGCAACAGATCACTGTGATGTCTGAGGCAGTGAGAAGTTGAAAAATGAGAAAAATGAAGTCAACAAAGATGAAAAGACAAACTCATTCATAAGTAAACTTTGAGAGGTGGAACATTTAAAAGTTGAATAAAAGGAGTGAGAGATGACTCACATCTAGAGAGAGATAGGGAGAGTGAGGAGTGAAGAACAGGAAGAACAGAAAACAGGGCTATCAATTTCGTAACCTGAATGTTAGCCATGTTTATGTCTCCCTCTAGACCCTTGGCATTTTCCGCCTCTCTGATCAAGCTCACATAGTGCTGGTACTTTGGTACAATGCTCATACTTAAAAATGTAATGATACCGGTCTTTCTGTTATATCTGTTGTAACTAAATACATTAGGTGGAATAATTAACAAGATTAAAAAATACTTTTAGAATACATTTAGTTTATTTTAATGTAATTAAATTTTGAATTTTTATTAATAATGTGTGTGGTGTGTGTGTGTATATATATTATATATATATATATATATATATATTAAGTTTAAATATTAAATATTTAAATATTCCTTGGATTTTTTTACTTTTTATAAACTGTGTTTTAAGAAGCACATTTAATTTGTCAATAATTTATATAATTTATTAACTTTTTGTTATTAGTAATTGAAAATATAAATATATATAAATTTACTGTTATTATTATATTAAATGAGTTAAATAGTGCTTTTTTTTTTAGGTGTTGGTAGATCACGTCAAACTCTGCTCCTGGAGGGCCACTGTCCTGTAGAGTGTAGCTCCATCCAGTTCCGAAACAACACCTGCGTAAAAGTTTCTAGTAATCCTGAGACCTTGATTAGTGATTCAAGTGTGTTTAATTAGGGTTGGAGAGCTAAACTCTACACTACACTGGCCCTCCAGGGACTGATTTTGATACCCCTGGTATAGACAGTGAAATATTTTTGTATGTCCATGCTTTGTTTTGACCAACATTTGATTGTAGAAAGATCACAGAGCTTTTTCCAAGCTAATCAACATAATCAAAGTGTCACTCTCATCTGAGTTTCCTTACCTTCACAGCAACCTATCTGAGCCACAGAAATAAACAACTGACAGGCCTGCACAGGTTCAAGCATACAAAAAAAACCTAATATGGCATTTTGAATGCTGTGCTTGGCGAGGTATGGCTTGATTGCTCTGCCAAGCGGATGGCTCTTAGGACAGGTTTGAATAAGTGACCCACCTCTAACCCTGATTTAGCAACACGTGTGACGGGAGCTGGTGCTGAGTCATTCGATAACACATTGCACACATTTAGGGAAGAGTGTAACAAAACAATTGCGCGATATTCGTCTCTCTCATGAACGGCAGTCTGGTTTTCTTGTTAGTGTGTCTGTGTGTGTGCGTGCTGTTTTGTGTTTTTCAGGCAGACAAAACCCCTTTGAAGACAGCAGTCCTGACATTATTGGTATGTCTGGATATGCTTGTATTTTTAGTTGAGGTTTCCACAGCAGTGTCACCTGCCACCGTCTTCTCTGTCTGGACGTGGGCAGTGTGGTCAGCTGTCTGACAGTCTTAAGATTTTCATGTGACATTATTTTTTTATACAGTATTTATTTAACAACTGAAGGTTAATATCAACCCCAAAGCCACACAGTGGGCCTTATGTGCATTGTTTTCAGTTAGTAGCTGTTGCTAAAAGATATTGCGATTTTATTTTTATTTCAAAAGGAATCTTTTTTCTTTTATACATTTTTCCAGTGATTTGAGAAAACACATAAACTAGCTCTTTAATATAAATCAGGTGTAAAGAAAGACACAAGAGCTTGCTACGGAGCCAAAATGTGTTAGCAAATAGCTTGACTGATAAATTTGTCAGCTATGGACTGTGTTATGCAATGGCCCTAGTTGAATATGTTGCAGTATGATATGCATCCAAGACTGTTAGCTTGCTTCTGACGATCATAGACTTCATAACTTGGACCATTACCTTATGTGAACTCATTGGATCATGTGTGTGGGACAGTTTTAGATGCACACGTTATAATGTTCTTGTTTTAGAGCTTGAACTAGAACGATCTTGATGTCTAGAATGACCTTACAACAGATACACAAGATTTGTGACATGGTTTAAATTGTGGCATGTCAAAAACTATTGTAAAACTAAATATTAATTAAACCCTAATTATTTCCCCCAACTTTATTTGAAATAAAACCATTTGGTTTACAAATATTTGTAGGGTTGAATTTGATGTTACATAAGTAACTATAGGCCTACCATCAAAACCAGGTTGTGTTGTTCTCTGGTGTATGGATATGTAGTTAACTGTAGTTCTCTAACCATACACTACTGTTCAAATGTTTGGAGTCAGTAATTTTTTTTTTTTTTGAAGCAATTAACAATGGATGCAAGGATGCATTAAATTGATCAAAGATGACAGTAAAGACATTAAAATGTCTAAAAGAGATTTATTAAAATAGGAAATAGTTTTTTAACTGTAATATTTCACAGTATTACTTTTAGTTTTTTAGTTTTTTCATCAAATAATCACAGTGTTGGTTAGCAATATTATTATAATAGACATAATACATATAATAAAAACTGACTGTTGTCCCTGGCAACCTATCTTTTACATATAGCTGTGCCAATTTAATGTCTCTCTTATCACTTCACGTTCTCTCCGTATCAGGGGCCTGATCATCCTGTCTGAGTTTATTTTGTGTAAATGACCGACTGACTTTATAGCTGGATTGAATTAACACTGAGTGTGTATGTGTGTTTTAACTCCATCAGTAGCGCTAATGGCCAGGTGTTATTGCTTCTGTTCAGTACAGATAGTGCTTTCAGTTGGAGTTATGGGCTAGCCCCACCCTCCGACCAGCTTACTTAATAACTGTCATCAGTATGTGTAAGTGGGGCAGTGGGGTTCTGAATACCTTCCAATATGGGAGTCTATTTATGCCAGATCCTGACCTCTGCTTCATTAGAATAATAAATCAGTAGAGAGGGAGAGCGGGGAGAATGATAAAGAGAGAGGGAGATGATAAAAAGAAAGAGAAGGGGTACAATGATAAACAAGTAGCAATGTCACTCATAGACGCTGGCTCCACCCCCACTGCTCTCTTATTGGTTGAGATGAACAGCATGAGCGCACCATGATTGGCTGAGAGGATACACACCTCCAGAATCATAGAATGTGTTTGTGTCCTGTGTAAAAAAGAACATTGCTAACTGAAAAAAAGAGAGAGTGAGACAGAAGCATGTAGAAGATGGAAAGGGGGCTTGAAAAAAGGGGGTGTCGACCATATGGTTGAATATGTCCCAGAAATTTCTAACGAAAACGGAGAACTGTTTTGTTTTCTGTGATGCCTGGGAGACAAAAGGAGTTGACCCACATTAGACCGCTGATTCTCCCTGCATCCTTAGCTACTCCCTTTATTGCCCCTGTTTAGGCATTCCTGGAATCATATCCCAAGTAGCTCCCATCTGCCAAATTTTTTTTCTGCACTTAGAAAAAAACCCCACCATACTAACAAAACATGCATTCATGGTACATCTACTTTTGATTAAGGTATTTCATCATGAGGGAGTCAGACTTTTTGAGAGAAGTTTTATTTTAGTGTCATTCTTGTTTTTCTTCCCATTGGATGTCAATTTACCTAACTTGATTAGCTAATGCATTCAGTTTAATAAAGCCAATTGACCGTTCTAGTAAACAGAGATGTTGAGTGTAGAAAATCTGCAGATTTTAATGCATTAACAACAGGAAACTATCTGCATTGGAAGGCACGGGACCCTTCATTGTGAAAGAATCAAGACAAGCATACTTGTAGGTGTCTGTAACAGTGAGCAGTGCACATGTCTTTTTTGAAAATTGTGTTGTTTTTGAAGGCTTGATCTATTGCTGTGGTTGTGGCATGCCTTGCACTCTGTATGACCCTCTTTGTGACATTTTCTAGGTTGGTGCAAATGAGAAACAGGTCTGATACTTTGCATGGCTGCCATATTTTTGACTGATAAACATGACAAACGAGGAATACATAGAGTATTACTAAATAAATACATGCTCAAAACAACTCAAGTATGACGTACGTCCAGTTCACTGAGATACTGTACATAATTGCGTGGTATTTGGAGGGATGCATGATATTAAAATTCAGGCTGATAAGAAAAAAAATATATATTTTTCCTGTTCTGACCAATAATCAATAAATGGTCTAAATTAAATATTATCTAGATATTGCTAAATTTAGAGAAATTGAGCTGTAATATTGACTAATAGGATACCAATATATCATGCATCCCTATACGTTTGTTAAATTATTATGCTTTAATGCCATAAGAAGGTATATTTAATTGGTGTCATTGTTTATTAGTATGTTAGCAGGGGAGTTGAACCAAGCAGAAGGCTAGAGCTGATATGCCACATTTATCGCAGACCATAGCCGAGTGTTTGGGATTGCTGTTATCTAACTGATAGGCCTAATCTTAGTCATTATATGTGCTAATAGGAACAAATAAAGAGGCCAGTCTGATCACGGGACAACAAATTCTTGTGACTAAGCTAAATAGAGTTTTATATGCAAATAACGGTAGCAAAACCCAAAAGAGGAACATTTTTACACATTTCAAGCTGAGCGAGAGTCTGTGGCTTGTGAGGGCACATTTTGTACTGTCTGTTTGTCTTTGTTTGGTTAGCTGCTAGTCGTTTGGACATGCAATATGACGGTCTAGATTCACCTGCCACCTGTCAGCACACATTACACTGAAGACATTTAGTGGCTCGCAGTGTTTTGGAAGCTGCTTTGAAACTTCCCAAGTTACTCATAATTAAAAGCAGTTAAATTGCAAGTGAAATGTTTTTACAAAAGCTACTAACATAAAATAGCTAATCTATATATACTGTATAAATTAGTGTGTGTGTGTGTGTGTATATATATATATATATATATATATATATATATATATATATATATTTAAGCCTGACGCAGTTATTAATTTTATGTCCTGCCCCACATTGTTTAAAAAGCAAATGCATTTGCACCCATTTGTGAGCCCATGGACATAATGGTCTGAAAACGAGAACGAAACCATTGACCAACCAAAACCTGGTCTAAAGTCAATGGCGCAGTATTTTTATTTTAAATAAACTATTATTTATCATGCACTAACAGATCTGTTTCCTCTCTGGAGACGCGTTCAGTCATTGCGCTTGCAAATTCCGCCATGTAAATAGCGAATTCACCAAGGCGCGAGCGCAACTTGCACTTAAAGGGAATGGAAGATGAGACTCTGATTGGTTTAATACGTTATACCCAAAACACATCCATTACTCTTTAAGAGAACCCTTTTAGACCATGCACCGGGCGCGATGACCGTTTATCCCGTCATTAAACTAGCAAAAGTGAAGTCGAAAAAAAAACAATGGAAAAGCAGCGCAGTGTACTGTAAAACTGCATTGTGCGTGAACAGCCCCCTAACACTGCATTAAAAGAGTGCAAAACAATATCATCTTGTTGCAAGACTCATATGAACATTCCCTGGTGTGTAAGGCAAGTAGTAGTAAAGTCCAGAACAGGGTCAAGGACAGGTGTTAGTTACCCTTGAGTTATGAAATGAATCCGTGGCACTTTCTCCCCACACCCCAATTGATCTACCCCAATCTTGGCTTGTTTACCATCTCAGGGTGAAGCTGAAGGAGTTGAGCTGAGGGGAGGGGAGTTGGTCTACGTGTGTTGTGTGACACAATAGAGAGAACAGGGAGAGGGGGCTCACATTGTGAATGAGGTAGTGGAAGTGTTTTTGAGCGTGATTCTGATCTCAAATGCCTGTTCCAACACAACACAATAGCCCCACCGTCTAGCTTTTAAAAGGGTAACTATAGGACAGGACGGACAGTGTCACAAACTTTTTGTCATAAAAATGCCTCAAATAGTTAAATACAATGCACAAAGTTTTACAATTACATCATTCTGCTATTGCATAAAATGTTTTGGGAACTTGACATACAGTACATTTACACTTTTGCACTATGGCTTCTAATGTTAGCAGACATTATAACTCTGTTGACACACACAAAGTTCCTCACATTCCCCTTCTCGTGTCAGTATGTGTTCTATGTGTGTTATCTCTGAATCCCCTCACCCCACCCCACCCCTCACATGTTTGTGTAGCAACTCCGTGCTCATTCTCATACTTAAGTCAATCTGTTAAGTAGCTGTGGAGACAAACAGCTCTAGTTTAGCAACAGGATAGAGAGAGAGAGCAAGTAAAGGAATACTGTTTTGAGAAATGCTGAAGACTGTGATTAGACCTCATTAGGTCTAAAAGGCCCTGAGCCTCACAGCTGAATGCAAGCCTCTGTGTGTGTTGATATGTGAATGTTTGTGTGAGTGCTCGCTTCCCTTCCCCCCTTAAACTCAGCTCTATACTGTTTTTTAGGCCTACCTGTAAGTAGACATGTTTAGACATGTTTGGAACAGTTTTTTGGGGGGGGGGGGTTGTTACATTTTTGTTGTTTTTCTTCATGTTTGATCTATTTTTAGCAGTGACATTGAAAATACACTACCTTTTAAAGTTTGGGGTCAGTAGGATAAGGATTTGTTTATTGATATTAAAGTCTTTTATGCTCCCCAAGGCTGCATTTATTTGATCAAAACCACAGTAGTAATGTGAAACATTATTTCAATTTAATATGAATTTGTTTAATTTCAGTATGTTTTAAAATGCAAGTTATTCATTAAGAAATCGTTCTCATGTGCTAATTTGCTGCTCCAGAATCACTTCTTATTATTATCAATGTTGAGAACACAGCTGCTTATTATTTTTGGGGAAATCGTGATTTTTCAAGATTCTTTGATGAATAGTAAAGAAAAAATAGAATTTATTTGAAATAGCAATCTTTTTTTACAGTATAAATGTCTTCTGTATTTTATACTGTGTATAAATATAATACTTTTTTGTGAATTTTGTATTAATAGTAGCACTATTATTATTATTAGTTTTTTTTGTTTTGTTGGGTCTGTTTTAGACTTTATATGGTTGATTGTGATTTATAACCTAAATTGGGAAATCCTTTATTATACTTTAAATATTTGTGCCTATACTCAATAAGCCCCAAAAAATCTTCAGTCAAGACAAGTCAAGACTACATTTAATGAGGTAATACTTCAGATACTTCAGACGTATACAAGATGCCCATGCTGTATTATATGACAATAATTTAATACAATACAAGCTTTACAGACAAAGCTGATCTATGAAGACAATTTGGATCTACTTTGGATAAAACAAATATTTACACTGTATTAAAATATTTCTTTGTCAGTTAGTAATATTGTGAATTTTGAAGTTTGACCTATGACCTCTCACACATACATGCAGTGATTTAAGTTCTTGGACATACTGTTTGTTTCAGTGTGTGTGTGTGTTTGGATGGGTAGTATGTGTGTAGGTTTTGCTCCACTGGTGTAGAAGAGGCTCTGTGTTTCAGGGATTCTTTAGGTAGAACAGCATGTTCTGTTTTTATTTTTCTTTCTTCTTTTTTTTTTTATAAAACAGGAAGTTTGTGTACTTAAGTGTCTGAGAGTGTTAGTGGTGTCTGGATCACTTGTTTTGTCCAAGATGCATGAATAAGCTGTTCGTAACTTTTTCAGTAGTTTCTGGCTTGGTTTGATGTGTGTTTTGAACTTTTTCCAATAGACTTGTATGTTTCTTCATCCTTAGAATCAATGAATTTTATACACATATTTATTTTGAGTTTTTCTTATGGCTCAGCACATATCAAATATCTAGCAAATATCATGTCACTGTGGGTGTCTATAATTTTATTTTTTAGGTGAGATAAAGGTAGAGCTGTTGACAGTCAGTGAGCTTAATGTAACTGCGTCCTGTAGAAACAAGCAAGAAGTGTGTAACCCTGAACAGGAAGTGCAGAAAAGTGTGATGGGTCTCACAGGATGTCATGCTGCGAATCAGAGGCTGTCTTTACCTTTGGGGAAATTCCCCTGTACCCTGATATAGTCACACAAAAACACACCATATTTAGGGCAATTAGAGTCAAATGTAACATGGGAGATAACAGATAGATAGAACAAAATATGCACACACACTGTTAAAACCACACACAAGCTCACATGCACAATTTTCTCACGCTTTTAAAGGTAGTATCCTTATAATGCTGCATTAGATATACCACTTACCAAACAACACGTGTCATGCACCATCTGTGGCCTAACTGATATCAACCTTGTGGCACACAAATTGATACATAACACTGAATCTTAAGCAGATGGCAAAGTAAGTTACTGTATTTTTTTTTCTTCAGTATGACAACAAAAGTCATTATCTTGGTAAATAAGTCACTTTTGACATCCGTCAAAGGAGATGTTATCTATTCTTCATGATGTACACAGATGGTCCAAAAATTACTCATGTAGGTTTTGTAACTAAATATTATGTTAAATTTAATATTAAGCTTAATAAAAATGTTAAAGGGATAGTTCACTCAAAAATGAAAGTTTGTCATCATTTACTCACCCTCATGTCATTCCAAACCTGTATGAGTTTGTTTCTTATGTTAAATATAAAAGAAGATATTTTGAAGAATGCTGGTAATCAAACAGTTGATGGTCCTCATTGACTTCAATAGTATTTCTTTCTATACTATGGAAGTCACTGGGGACCAACAACTGTTTGGCCCTTAAAAATTCTTCAAAATATATTTTTTTGTGTTCAACATAAGAAAGAAACTTATACAGGTTTGGGACGGCTTGAGGGTGAGCAAATGATGACAAAATCTTCATTTTTGGCTGAACTATTTCTTTAATTTTACCTTGACTTTTTCAGAAGACAAGAAAGAAAGAAAAAAACATATCCTGGATAGTCACACCACATGCAAGTTAATGTTTAACTCAACATTTATAATTATACAAAAGATTTGGATTTCAAGTAAATGCTGTTGTTTTGAACTTTCTATTCAAGTCACCTTTATTTATATAGCTCTTTTAACAATAGAGATTGTGTCAAAGCAACTTTACAGGATTAAATTGGAAAATATGCAAAATGACAATAGTAAACAATCAATTTTCAGTTAAAGCCAGTTCATCATTGAATTCAGTGATGTCATCATCCAGCTTTTAAACATTGTTTTAGTTTTTAATCAATGTACAACAGCATATCAGCCACCTCTATACACACAGATAGGCAGTGACAGAGAGATCATTGTTACTGAGGGTAGCTGGCTCTAGTCTTTCCTGTCAAAACACACAAATGCTGAGGTAGCAGAGATACAGGCTGAGAGCTGTGTGTGAATGCGTTTGCATGCAAGGGGAAAGAGTGAGTCTGTGAGAGAGAGGTCCGGCAGGATAAAGGGAAGAGATCACCTCATACCCTGTGCCCCTAAACATCAGAGCTTCCTGTTCCCCAACACATACACACACACACTCACACATTCTCACGCCCTTTATTACATCACAGCTCTTAAAACAAAAACTTTCCATTCCACACTCGTCTTTAATTTTCTGCTTTAGCAGCCGTGGTCAGTCAAGGATATCATGAACTATTCAGTACTGTTGAGGTTTTGTGGCAGTGAAAAAGGCATAGACGTCTTCCCAGGTGCCTGAGTTATGACACTTTGCTGACAGTCACTTTTCGTCACTGTGCTCAATGTCCAGGTTGCACACCAGACCCTCACTCTTGCCCTTATGACATTCTGTCTGTGGGTGTGTGATGCCCACAGAGTGGTTATTTTTTGTGCTCTGACATTAAAGTGTGACATTCTGCATCCTGCAGTTTGCAAGTGGTGGTTGCATTCCTGCAAGCTGACGAGTCTACCTTTAATTTCTGAAATACCCAGTTAGCAGCTCCTTACATATTTTATATTCAGTGTGTCCTCCTTTTGCTCTAATCATAGCAGCACTTGAGCTACATTAACTCTACAAGTTTGTGTAAAACCTAATGATCATGTGATCTGGCATGATTTGAGAACGTTCCAAAGAGTATCTTCTGCTTCAGTGGAAGCAAGAACATCTGACCATCTGTACAAAGGGTCAGTATCATTCATTAAGATATTTAAAAAATATTTCAACATGTTTTCAGACTTTTTGAGCCCACTATAGCTGCTAAGTGCATGTGTGTTTGTGCACACTTGTGTGTGCACATGTTCTGTGGTATGTGCATCTGTGTGTGCGCGGCTGTTCCTGCATTGCTTGGTGTTTTATCTAATCTTGCCAAAGGGATTCCTCTTGCATTTACTGTAATGTTGCACATAAAGGGCTTTTGTGTAAGAAACTCACCGACAGGAACTCACCAAATTCAGTTAGATAGAGATCGGTGTTTTTCTGTTTTTAAGTCTGTCAGCATGATACTAAGAAAACAGGTCATCATGAACTACAGTGGGCCATTTTTTAATTAAGGAAAAATATTTTAGGGTTATAGTTACAGTTGAATAAAATACATAAAATAATTTATACAAATATATATATACACACATATAGAAAATAACATGATATGCACTCATTTACATGCTAAATAAATGTGTGTGTGTGTGTGTGTGTGTGTGTGTGATGGATTGGACTTAGGTGCTAAGTCGAACCTTTGCTGGGATACATTTTGGAATAGCTGATACTATGTTCATCTATCACTCTTACATGCGTACACATACACAATTATCTGATGGCTATAACTGTTATACAAATTAAACACACCTGCTCTCAAACTAACTATTCTCTACCGCTTTACCTACTATCTCCAACAGCTGTACTTTAATACTTTTGAAAACAGTGGTTTGTCCAAAGTAAACAGATAACTAAAGAAAGAATTTATCTCTGTTCTCTCTCTCTCTCTCTCTCATACTTTCTCTCTCTCTCTCTCTCTCTCTCTCTCTCACACACACACACACACACACATACACATACACACACGCACACTTTTACCTAGATATCTAGACATACCCACAGATTTTATTGTTTATATAAAAGTTATTTAATATTTAACTTTATTTAATGACCAAATGTACATTTGCCATTTAAGAGACGCTTTTACTTTGCAAGATGTAGAGTCAAGAGCTGAAGGGTGCGGTGTATCCGCTCTTATCAAAATGGACGCCGGTCTTCCTGTCTGTCACAGTTTCAGATCCTGTAAAGGGGCAATGTGAGGTCACTGCCTTACTTTTACATTCATTATCCAAGTTTTTTTTATATAAATTATTCAAAAATACAGTACTGTTCAAAAGTTTGGGGTCAGTAAGATTTTATGTTTTTGAAAGTCTTTTTTGATGCTCAACATGGCTGAATTTATTTGATCAAAATACAGTAAAAACAGTAATATTGTTAAATATTATTACAGTTTAAAATAGCAGCTTTCTATTTTCATTTATTTAAAAAAAAAAAAAATTCTGTAATGGCAAAGATTAATTTTTAGCAGCCATTACTCCAGTCTTTAGTATGTGATGTTAATTGTTTCTCAGGGGGATGTAAGTTATTTTCACCATTTACATTGGATAGTCGTGATTAATGCCGTCCGAATACAGGATGTTGGTGTTTTTCTCTCTCCACCCACATAAAAATCCCTGGCCGAATTACCTACTGCTTTTTTGACAAACATCAAGGTCGTGTGGTAATTTAATTGCCATCCAAATCCACATCTCTGAGTTAACGAGAAGAAATCGATTCAAAATTCAGTGTTTAAACCCTTTCTGACCACTCCCGAACATCGTACAGTAACTGTTGCTCTTCTGTGATTTGTATGCATATTTGTTACTGAAATGCTGGAAAAAAATTTTTTTTACAAGAACAATACTTCATTACCGCTTGACCACAGCCAGTGGGAGCAGAAAGAGACGAAAAGCACATAAACATTCGAAATAGGTCTTTCGGGTGTGTTCCAAGTTTGTAGGATCACAGAACTCGCTCCTCCATTGTGAATAAATCACCATCCGTATCCATGAGTTTTATCACTGAGGTGCTATGTAAATGTATTTTTACAGACATCCATATAAGAAACAATTACCGTCCGAATCGGGCTTAACATGCTGATTTGGTGCGCAAGAAAGATTTTTCATTAACATCAATGTTTATAACAGCTGTGTTGCTAATATCTTTGTGGTAACCATACTGTCATGGAACAGAAGAGGACAGGGCAAACACAACTGAATGCAGAGATCTTTATTGACAGGTTCGGGTTATCAACAGCAAAGCGACTGGTAAGTATGGAGCAGCATTTGACAGGTAATGACTTTTACATAGTCTTGATTTTGTTTTGGGGGTGTACTAGAACATGCTCTCTTGCTTGGTGGTTCGAAAAATGCATTATTTTTCACATAATTTACATTATAACAATACCTTTCTCCCCAGCCTGGCACAAACGGCTTGATTAGTTCTGGGTTTGATGAAGGCCCGTCTTCTGAAAAACTAAATGTGATGTGATTGGTGAGCTGTCCCAGTGCGTTGTGATTGGCGAACAGCTTAGATGGTGTTTCAGTACTGCCCCGCCCCTTGCCAAAGCAGCAAGTTCCGTCTGCTCCGGTATATTGAGCGTCTTGCTCAAGAATATTGAGCAAGAGGATCATGCAGAACCACGCACGGATATTGTAAGACATATTAGAGTGGTTATGTTGCTGTTTTTTTTTGTTGTAGTTTTTTTTTTGTTTTTTTTTGCTAAATCACTTTTTAGATATGATTTCAACAACTACTTAAAAATAACTGCATTTACTATGTACAGATAAGTGCATATGTATTATGTTTACTGTTTTTTAATTCTAACATATAATAAAAAAATATATATAAATAAAATATAACATGAATTGCACAGACTTGCACTCTACTTGTTATACAGGTCCTTCTCAAAAAATTAGCATATTGTGAAAAAGTTCATTATTTTCCATAATGTAATGATAAAAATTTAACTTTCATATATTTTAGATTCATTGCACACCAACTGAAATATTTCAGGTCTTTTATTGTTTTAATACTGATGATTTTGGCATACAGCTCATGAAAACCCAAAATTCTCAAAATCTCAAAAAATTAGCATATTTCATCCGACCAATAAAAGAAAAGTGTTTTTAATACAAAAAAAGTCAACCTTCAAATAATTATGTTCAGTTATGCACTCAATACTTGGTCGGGAATCCTTTTGCAGAAATGACTGCTTCAATGCGGCGTGGCATGGAGGCAATCAGCCTGTGGCACTGCTGAGGTGTTATGGAGGCCCAGGATGCTTCGATAGCGGCCTTAAGCTCATCCAGAGTGTTGGGTCTTGCGTCTCTCAACTTTCTCTTCACAATATCCCACAGATTCTCTATGGGGTTCAGGTCAGGAGAGTTGGCAGGCCAATTGAGCACAGTAATAGCATGGTCATTAAACCATTTACCAGTGGTTTTGGCACTGTGAGCAGGTGCCAGGTCGTGCTGAAAAACAAAATCTTCATCTCCATAAACTTTTTCAGCAGATGGAAGCATGAAGTGCTCCAAAATCTCCTGATAGCTAGCTGCATTGACCCTGCCCTTGATAAAACACAGTGGACCAACACCAGCAGCTGACATGGCACCCCAGACCATCACTGACTGTGGGTACTTGACACTGGACTTCAGGCATTTTGGCATTTCCTTCTCCCCAGTCTTCCTCCAGACTCTGGCACCTTGATTTCCGAATGACATGCAAAATTTGCTTTCATCCGAAAAAAAAAGTACTTTGGACCACTGAGCAACAGTCCAGTGCTGCTTCTCTGTAGCCCAGTTCAGGCGCTTCTGCCGCTGTTTCTGGTTCAAAAAGCACACGCCTGTGCACGGTGGCTCTGGATGTTTCTACTCCAGACTCAGTCCACTGCTTCCGCAGGTCCCCCAAGGTCTGGAATCGGTCCTTCTCCACAATCTTCCTCAGGGTCCGGTCACCTCTTCTCGTTGTGCAGCGTTTTTTGCCACACTTTTTCCTTCCCACAGACTTCCCACTGAGGTGCCTTGATACAGCACTCTGGGAACAGCCTATTCGTTCAGAAATTTCTTTCTGTGTCTTACCCTCTCGCTTGAGGGTGTCAATGATGGCCTTCTGGACAGCAGTCAGGTCGGCAGTCTTACCCATGATTGCGGTTTTTGAGTAATGAACCAGGCTGGGAGTTTTTAAAAGCCTCAGGAATCTTTTGCAGGTGTTTAGAGTTAATTAGTTGATTCAGATGATTAGGTTAATAGCTCGTTTAGAGAACCTTTTCATGATATGCTAATTTTTTGAGATAGGAATTTTGGGTTTTTATGAGCTGTATGCCAAAATCATCAGTATTAAAACAATAAAAGACCTGAAATATTTCAGTTGGTGTGCAATGAATCTAAAATATATGAAAGTTTATTTTTTTCATTACATTATGGAAAATAATGAACTTTTTCACAATATGCTAATTTTTTGAGAAGGACCTGTATATATATATATATATATATATATATATATATGTATATATATATATGCAAATTATTGCCAGCAGGAGGTGCCATTGGTAATGGATTGGTAATGGTGTTGGAGTGGTAGAGATCATGGTTTCCCTGGTTATTGTTGTAAATGAAGATGAGATAAAATGAAAATGACATCCAATTCTCTGAAGATTTTCTGGTTCCTATCAGAAATACAGTGATATAAAAACACCTGCACTTAATGTATGAAACACTGTAGTCTTATAATTGAAGTGTAAATTCTGCAGATTACATCATTGTCCAGTATTGTACTCTAAGCAATTTATTACAAAAACGTTTTCGTGCATGTGTAATAACTTGCGAAAACTTGACGCTACAGCAGCACTTCTTTGTTGTCGTCATGTCTGATGCACTCAACCAAGCGTTCTAACCACAACCTCACCCCTCCCAACCCCCCAACCATTCGAATTTCCGTAGGCGGGAATTATTTTAATGATATTCTGTTTGGCCGCTTTGTGATATCACAAAACCATGAAAACAACGCTGTAGTCCAAACAAGCCGTTCGTTGTAGTTCTTGAAAACTGATTTTTCAAAAACGAAATATCTCCCTTTGGAGTGGACTTTGTTTTTTTTATGCCCAAACATATACATTACACACGGACTAAAATTCAAAAAGTGAAAAACATAATAGGACCTCTTTAAAAATATTTACTATTATGTAAAATGTATTCTTATTATTCCAAGCATATTTTATAATATATAATCCTATTTATTATTTGATTATTTAAATCTCCTGTTTAAAAATAGTAAAATAGATACCTATAGTTGTATATAATTATACGCGTTATAGTTATGTATACAGTATATCTCTTTATAATACACATTTTAAAATTGTATTGCATACCCGCTGCTGCCATAATAAAGACCCATTTAGAATGTTTATGTGCTTTGCATCACTTTCCACTGTCTCTGTGGTGGAGCAGTTATGAAGTACTGTTCTTTTAAATACTTTCCAGCATTTCAGGAAATAAATATGTATGCAAATTACACTGAAGTACAACAGTTACTCTACAGTGTTAAGGAGTGGTCAGGAAGGGTTTAAACACTCGGACAGCAATTAAATTACCACACAACGTTGGTGTTTGTCAAAAACAGTAGGTAATTCGGCTGGGGATTTTTATGGGGGTGGTGAGAGATAAACACTGACATTCTGGATTCGGACGCAAATTAAATCACCAACTCTCTCTCTCTTCCTTCGGCTTGCTCCCTTTTTATCAGGGGTCACGACAGAGGAGTGATTCACACAACCGATTTGGCACATGTTTGAAACAATTACCGTCAGAATAGGGCTTTTGTTTCTGTTTTCTACCCACACTTGCGGTCTTGGCCACTTGAGAGCGTGTGCGCGCGACAGGACCTAAGTGTGCAAGACTGTCCAGATCTTAAAAACACCAAAGCGCAGTGCCCTTAACACACACTAAATCTACACTATCTCGAATACGCTCCAGAGCGGTATTTAAGGCTTAGTGTATCCCATCATGCATTATGTTCTGGAAATAAATTGTGTGACTTTTATCAAGATCGCGCAATGTAAGTTAAATATAAATAATAATAAGATATTACATATAATTTAGTAGTAAAACAAAGTGCTTCACGTTTTATTGCTGCAAACATTTGGAATTGCTTTTTATCACTTAATTAGAAGCACCACAAAATTAAATTGTGTCATCTGTTATAGGGACTACTGAACAGACATTTAGAAGTTGATTTTAAAATGCAAAGTGTTTAAAACAAAAATAAAGCTCTGTAAACACCTGCATTTTTACAACACTATAAGTGTGTCCCATCAGGTAATGAAAAGTTCTATACACACTTGTGGTCTTCATGCTCACTTGAACACTAATGCTTACTTGACCAAATACAGGAAATATTCCATACAAGTAGTCAAGTGCAAAGACCGCAAGTGTGGGTATTTGGACAAGCCATATGTTTCCCTGTTCTCCTGCCTTGTTTTGATCATTGACTGACGGTGCGTTCCAAACGGGATTTATCACCCTCCAAAGGGCACTTCGGAGTGAAAACAATCATGGCCGCTATATTGAAGGGTTGTTTCCAAACCGAAGTGCTCACAACTAGCCACTTCAAAGGGCCCTTCGGAATGAAAGATTTCGAAGGGTACAACTGATGGAGACTTTGGGCTCCCATGATCCTTTGTGCAGATTCGTTGCATGATGACGGCGCTTCCATGTGGGCACATGATTATTAGGCAGAAAGGCATTTCAAGAAACAGTTGTTTGGTCCTCTACACCCTTCAACCCTTCAAAGCTCTCATTCCTGAGAGTAAACTCTTTGAAGGGGTTAGGGCATAGGGATGAGCCCTTCCGAATGGAACGCAGGGCCAGTTTCTGTTTTCCCTTGATTACGTTAGTTAGTTCACCTGTGTCTAGTTAATTGAGTCATTTACTCCCTCTCTTGTGTTTGTATAAAGTCTCCCCTTTCTGTTCTGTGAGTTGCTGGTTATTAGCATTGCATATGTTGCTTTGCACATTGCATATGGTTTCCAATGGCTGTAAATTAAAAACCTTTTGGATCTGTATTCCTCATTGTGCTCCTTGTATCACTCCAATTCCAGTGTGACAGTAACATAATAAATGGGCTTTATTGATACTTTTGATAGATTTAATGCATCTTTGCTGAAAGTATTAATTTCTTTCAAAAAATAAAAATTTTACTGAACCCAAACTTCTAAACAATAGTGTAGTTCTTTTGGTGTTTTTAACATATACAAGATGTTACTGCATTCTTGTTTAATTGCATGTCTGTAAATGACAGTAAAGGAAATGAACTGAACCGAACAGGATTTTTAAAGATATCAAAGGTAGCATTTTTTATTCCAAACATTAAACCACAGATTACATGAATAATTTTATTACTGAAAGGGTCACCATACCAAGTTAACCACACCAAAATACACGGCTGAAATTTTATTTTAAGGACAGTAATCTGACTCCGCTGATGTAAGTGATTGGCACAATTCAAACCAAAGGCATTAAAACCCATCCACAGCAATAAAAATCAGCGACGGTCATGGCTTGCACATCTTCTGTTAACTTTTTAACTCCATATGCCAACACATATGTGGAACATTCCTTGCATAAACCAACAAAACATTAATCACATTGGGTCTCCACATTTTTGTGACAGGTGCTGTTACCATTGAGACTCTCTCATCTTGGATATGATGGTGCATTATTTTTTCTCTACCATGGGAATAGAAGATTTATTGTTTTGTTAGTGGAAAATAGAGTGAGAAGGGGACAGGGCGTTCTGGGTTCCGCTCCAGTGGCCCTCCAGAACTCTAAAGGCCGCCCTACAGCTCTGTCACTACCGCAGTGATGTCATTATGGCAGCTGGTGCTACATGTTCTCTTTGTCTCCAGACTTCCTGCTGTGAGACAGCAAGCCCTCCTCTCCTCTTCTCTGCTCTCATTAACTTTCTTCCTTCCTTCTCCTCCTCTCTTTTTTTTAAAATCAATTATTGATCACATGTCAATTATTTGGTATTTTGGAATTGACAAATCTAATTTTGTGTTTCGAGAAATGAGAAGGTCAGATGAGAAGCTTGAGAGTGTAGTCAGCGCAGCGGGCGATGATGTCACTTGACCTCACTCTCACGGACTCTGGCCAAACCACAGCTGCTGAAGGTTCAAACACGTGTGTGAGAAAAAGTAAGACTGTAGCAGACTTGTCGGTTTCTGCGAGATCTAGGCCTTTGTTGACGTGCACCTCTGCCATTCTCGCTCTGTCTTTCCTGTATTCCTGTAACATTAGGCAGTTAAATATTAAGATACTTTAGGGCAAGTTTTAAAAAGTAGCTGCTCAAAAAATACAGCGACAACAGAAATATTGTGAAATATTATTACAATTTAAAGTACCCATACGGAAATGTAATATTTGACATATATTGCTCTATATCAAGAGTGATTTTGCCATGTATTTTTCTTTGAGGCCGTATATTTTAATATTCTCTGGATAGATTTGACATATACAAAATCCCTATAGTAAAATTTGTGTATGTTAATATCCATATGATGATTTTATTTGGTGTTATATGTATCAACCATATATGTCAACAATATGTATTTCATTTATATATGCATTTTTTTTAAAACAACATATATGCAAATAAAATATTTATGTTTTTGTAGTACTTTTTAAAAATACATTAAAAATAAAAGGTCTTAAATACATATTTTACATTTACTTCTATAATATTAACATCTGTTGATAGTTTTAGGGTTGATAAATCACATTTATGTCCAAAATATATCACACATACACAAACATACATATTTCTATGAACAAGATATATGTCCAGTTTGTAATAGGTTTCATATATCTATGTTTTACTTCATATTACAGTATATTTCATATACAGTTAATATATACAATTAATATATACATATATTGCATTTGCACATAGATAATGTTTTCTGTTTTGATACATTTTAAAACAGTTTACGGTAAAGATTAATTTTTCATCAGCCATTAGTCTTCTATGTCACATGATCCTTTAGAAATCATTCTAATATGCAGATTTGTTGCTGAGAAATGAATGTTTCTTTATAAATGTCTTTACTGTCACTTTCAATCAATTTAATGTAACCATGACACTGTAAAATACTGTAAGCTAAGTGTAAGTGCTAAAACGACTCAGACAAATAAACAATGCTCTTCACAGGTACAATTCAACATTTTCATTTGTGTGAATTTAACTAAAACGGTGTGTTTTTGTCCTTATTTATGTGTTTGAGAGCAGGTCTGTCCTTTGTGAATCGAGCAATAGCTGGTCCGTGTTATCTGAGGTGACGTAGAAAGTTGGCTTGAAGCTCCTTATGTAGATTGTTGTTGGGGTCATCAAGGTTGCTAAACTATCAAGGACATTCAAACTGTCATTCCGAATATGGCATTTCCACAGAAAAAAAACAACAACTTTTAAATAAATAAAACACATTCAGGTGAAAGGTTGTAACATGCTTTTCCTGTCATTGCACAAACAAATACAAACTACTAGACTAGAGTCACTGTGATTGCAAGTTATTGCAATCAGTCTGCTATTGAATCATCTCCTGGCTAAGATTGTGTTCAAGTCTCAGGCTTTAGACCCTGCTTTTTGTCAAAAGCCTTGATTTTTGCCTGTTAGAAGGAAAGTTAACAGTCAAATAGAGCATTAAATGCAGAAGAAGTTAGCGTGAGACCATGAGTAGAAGTCAGACAGAGTGCCAAAAAAGAGAAAATTGATGTCTTTGTTGTCCATCTCACTGTTTTTCTTCTCTTTCTCTCTGTCTCTGTGGTAATGTGGTATTTACTTATATCATAGATAATTAGGCCTTCATGCATCTGTTGATGGCCATCATATATCAAGCACAACACAGGACCAATGAGAGTTACTAAAAGGCAGGAAGATGGGACATCAGAGAGACAGTGGAACAAAAAGAGGATCATAGAGAAGGGGTGGGGGGGTAAGGATTTTTTCAGTAAGGATTATTCATCAGTAAGGATTTTTTATGGGCCAGTAGTTCTGTATTTGCCTCGCCTACGTATATTTTCAAAGGCCCCAGAACAAAACAAAAAAATCTTATGATAATTATTTAATTTTATTTCTTTTATCATCAATTTAACAATAGCAGTCAGTGAATGAACCAACAAACAAGTGACTCTCGCAGTCCGTGTTTTTGAGCCCTGAGTCGGTACTCCAGCATACAAGTTACACTCCTCAATCACCCCACTGTGTTTGAGAGGCTTTCACAACTCTGTATAGAACAGTCTGAAAAGAACTCCGTAAGAAAGGCAGTGAAAAACAGGGGAGAGGAGCAGGATTTAGATAAATTACACCCATCCTTATTTTGCCTCTTTAAACAACAGATTATTGCATTATGTTAATGGTAATCCAGTGACTTTCCTGAGTTTGTTTTGAAAGGTCATCTGTCATCTGATGATCTATAAATGAACATCCATGCTGGAATGTCAGAAAAGGACCAGAATTGATGCTTTGTGGATTTGTGCTGACATGCACAGTTTATCTGCTGGTAATGTGATAAGTGTTTGTTTTCTACAAGGGCACATCTCAACCCACCACAGTAGGCGCTACTGTATGTAAACACATGCACGCACACGCACACATACAATACTGTAGAGAAGTTCAAAGAACCCATAAAATCTAAATTGCAGTTTGTGGTTTTTAGCCCATGTCTATATTTAGAAATATGCAACAGGTAGCCAAAAAAATCTAAATTTTTGCCTAAATATGTTTTAGAATTGATATATGACAGAAATATATATATATATATTTATATTTGTTTTATTTGTTTAATATATATATATATATATATATATATATCATTTGTTTTCTGTTTTCAAATGTTTTAAAGCTGTGACTTTCCCTTTGAAGTGCGTCTATAATATGTTTTGACATTTGAAGGTTCAAACTAAATATATTTTCAGTTTAAAATAAATATTTCCTTAAGCTGTTCTGTTTACAACCCATATTTAGCATGTATTAAAATATATATTTGGCCACAAAAATACCTATTTCCATGCCATATATGTACAGTGTTAATTCTGTTGGCATAAAGATAACATGTTAACATTACAAAACACACATGCTTATTTTTTTGACACAGAGTTAAAGGGTTACTCCATCCCAAAATGAAAATTTTGTCATTAATCACTTACTCCCATGTCGTTCCAAACCCGTAAAATCTCCGTTTGTCCTCTGAACACAATTTAAGATATTTTGGATGAAAACCTGGAGGCTTGAGATTGTCCCATAGACTGCCAAATAAATAACAGTGTCAAGGTCCATAAAAGTATGAAAGTCGTCATCAGAATACTCCATCTGCCATCAGACGTGCAATCTGGGTTATATGAAGTGACGGGAAGACTTTATGTACGCGAAGAAAACAAAAATAACGACTTTATTCAAAAATTCCTTTGTCAATGGTCTCCCCTGTGTCTCTCCATATCCCTGTATGCTGTGTATGCTCTTCTGTATCAGCCACGCCACAAGGATGCGTGTGTTCCCGTCGCTTCATATAACCCAGATTGCACGTCTGATGGCAGATGGAGTATTCTGATGACGACTTTCATACCTTTTACGGACCTTGACACTGTTATTTATTTGGCAGTCTATGGGACAGTCTCAATCCTCCAGGTTTTCATCCAAAATATCTTAAATTGTGTTCCGAAGACGAACTGAGCTTTTACAGGTTTTGAACGACATGGGGGTAAGTGATTGATGACAACATTTTTATTTTGGGATGGAGTATCCCTTTAAGCAGCACAGGATGATTGAACAATACTGTGAGTATACATTGCCTAATGCCTTCTGCATGTCACATTCCAACTATTGTCCCATTGACAGAACAAGAGAACAAGATCACACCTCAAGTGTGCAGAACCTCTGTAGGGTCAGGGTGTGAGGAAGAAGGTGAAAATTAATAGATAAGTAAAAGAAGGTGGCAAAAATATATTCTGCCTCGCCTTAAAATAAGATTTGTTCTCTCTCTCTCTGTCCACACACGCTACAGACCTCATGTTTTTTTTTTTTTTTTCATCTGGTACAAAACATGTTTTTCAGCAGGAAACCTTTACAGACAGTGCATCCATTCATACTCTCACACCCATGTGTGTGTGCACATTAGTAAGCATTGCATAAGAAAAATAAAATGTTCTTTTATAACCTCTATGCATTGTTGCGTTCATTTTCAGGTAAATAATATTATACAATGTTGTTGCCCTATTACAGAAAAAGAGTACCAGACAAGCCCAACTTTTCCAAACTAATCCAAGCTTTCACACTCTTAAAGATTTAGGTTATCAGCAGGAAATTAAGTTTTTTCTTAAGTTGTTTTTTCCCCTCTTTCTTTCCCAACCTCTCTTCAGTCGTTCTCTTTAGATGACCTTTCACCTAGTTTTCTTTTTTTAAGTTTTCTTCCTCTCACTGGAATTGCTGCTGCATGTTTTTGGTCAGAATGGTTGATTTAGAATTTTGGCTTTAATTTGAAGTACCCATGAGTCTTTGGGGTGTTAGCTGTTGGACAAGTCATGTATTCACAGGTGTTTGCTGTCTTGGTTGTCCTTCGAAAGGATAGCCGCATTTGCTTAAAGCATTGTGCTAGTGGATCATTAAATAGGCGTGTGGGTTTGTGTGTGTGTGTGTGTGTGTGTGTGTGTGTGTGTGTGTGTGTGTGTGTGTGTGTGTGTGTGTGTGTATGTGTGTGTGTGTTCATTGACCATGGTCGTTGCTCATTGTGAAGAGAGGCTGTGGCCCTTGTAATATATATATATATATATATATATATATATATATATATATATATATTATATATATATATATATATCTAGGATATATATATATATATATATATATATATATATATATATATATATATATATATGTGTAATATATATATATATGTATGTATGTATGTGGTGTGTGTGAATGTATGTATGTATGTATACGTACACAAAATGCTGGTACAAATCCACAATATCTGTTCTGTTAAATTTGTTTTTCTCTTTTTTTCTTCCTAAACCCTGATGATTGATGAGTTTTTCATCTTTGCTTTTCACACTTGAATTCATGAGCCAGGCTAGTTTGAATGTGTATTTTCCACTGCTGCTACTTGTTTGCTTCCATGGCAGTTTATTACAGTTAGATTTGCTTCCTCACAGATTCTATCTTCTGTAGAGGTGCTGTGTTTGTATATAGTTTAATTTGGCCGTTGCTTGACAAGTCTAGTCTTTCCTGCTGCTGACCATACTGCTCCTCTAAAATGGGCTCCCTAACAGACGGCCATGTGTATGAAGGCAATATATTTATGAAGGGGAGCAGGACATCATTTGTTCTCATTATATTCATGCCAAAGCATGTCCAGAACCAAGTTTAAATGGGTCCTATTATGCTCTTTTACAAAATCTTGATTTTGTTTTGTGGGTGTACTAGAACAGGCTCTCATACTAGGTCGTTCGAAAAAAACACATTATTTTTCACATATTTTACATTATTACAACACCTCTCTCCCAAGTCTGGGTTTTGCGGCTGTAATAGTTCCTGTATCAGATGAAGGCCCGCCTTCTGAAATACAAAATGCGCTATGATTGGTTAGCTGGGCCAGTCTGTGTTGTGATTGGTTAGCTGGGCCAGTGTGTGTTGTGATTGACAGCTTTCGGCGCCTGGTCGGGAAATGTCATGCTCCTTACCATAGCCCCTGCTGTGAGCTTCAGTGTAAATTTTGCGTCGAAATCAAATCAATTTGAGCACAATTTAAACCCGGATGATTGTAACCACTCTAAGTTTGTCTGCCTTGGGAAAACTAGTGTGTCTCCGACATAGTGATAACACTCGTTGCCTTCTCTAGTGCAGCTCAACCAGGTCTTGTCCCATTCGTGGATCTTTGTGATATCACAAATCCCGGAAAATATGCGTTGTAGTCCAAACAAGTCGTTTGTTGAAGTTTTTGAGAAGTGTTTTCTGTTAAATAAAATATCTCCTTTTGAATTGGACTTTGAGCTTTGTAACTTTGCAGATCTTTTTTATGCTCAAACAGCAACATTACAGACTAACTAAAGCTGAAAAAGTAAAAAAGCATAACAGCACCCCTTTACACTTCTCTGGCATTCAGAGTTTTTGGCTCATGTCTTCCCCATACATTTCTCTCTGCGTCCTGTTCAGTATGATCAACATACCGGTTCAATGCAGTTACAGTTAATTTGAATCATTTATAGTAATTTCCTGACATGTTGTTCAGTTTATGAGTCTGTCAATGATTCATCATGCTGCTTTCCCCCCTCTTTCTCTGCCTGTCTCAGTTTTGCTACATGTTATTCAGTCAGCGAGCTGCTAGTCTGCAGAACCTGTTTCTCCTCTTCTCTCGTTTTGGAGGATAAGAAAGAATGAGTCGGGAGGGGGTGGTGTGGGTGTTTAGGGGGAATTTTTGGCACACTTCCTCATTTTATCTTCATAAATAACAATTTTCCTTACCTCCTTCTCTCTTTTCAAGCTCATAGCAGTAGAACAACATTTATTTTGCTGTACTTAAAAAGAGAAGAAGTGCTTTCGGAAGCATTGACTGTAGAATCTGTGTGTTTAAGTGTGTCTCAGCAAAAAAGTCGTCCTATCATTCTGTCAAACATGACTTTTTAGTAAAGTTGTTTCTTTCTCTTTCTAAATATAGATGTCAGATTTTATTTCTTAGTGAGGTTGTCTAGTTTATCTATATTTTTTTTTCAAATGACTAATTATTTTAATTAGTGATTTAATGATATATGTATTATTGTTTTATTTTTTATTTAATTACATATTAATTATTTTTAATGTTAAGGTACTTTGTCTAAATTTTATATATATATATATATAATATATATATATATATATATATATATATATATATATATATATATGGCCACCACAACATGGTAATGTGCAGTATGAAACGTATATTCACTAAAGACTTGCACTGGGTCCATAATTAATTAACTGCTCAGCAAACAGTGTTGCACAGGTGAGCATGTTAGGGTGGAGTCTCGAAAACATATAGAACATATAGGATAATTCAAACACACATAATAAGCAAAGACTGTGAACCTGCTTACCCTGACTTTTGATAAATGTAAGTGACTGACTTATAACTCCTGGCTAGTATGCATGCTTGTGCATGTGCACAATTTTGATGAAAATGTGCTCAGACTGCAGTGTTCTGAAGATTTCACAGGTTTTCTGTGTCATTTGCTCTAAAATGGTGACATGATATACTGTATCATGAGGAAGAGAGAGAGAGAGAGAGAGATGTTGTTTATTTGTTTATTATCTATTTAAAGCTTTCCACCTGAGTGCATTAAACAGATCCTAATTACATTACTTCTCGAGAAGGAGATAAAGGGCCATGTGCAGAGTTTTTAGTGCTTGTAAATTATTTCTTTTTTTAAGGATGGAAATTTCTACAGCTGGGGAGGTGAAATCAAGAAGCTTACAGTCTCTGCTGGTCTTTCATAAACAATAAAATATTAAGTGGTTTCATACTGTCTGTGGCATGGCCTGAGGCCCAAACCTAGGTGGTTTTGTTTGGCGTCTGGTTGTTCTTGGGTCTCATCTGATATTGATGAAGAAAGAGGACACGTTCAGTTCACCAGAGTTTTTTAATAGGAGCTTATGATGCTGCAATATTGTCAGGCTGTTAATGCATTTCCTCTTCACTATTGCAAGCAAACAGTTCTTAAGAATTTCAGATCTATATCAGTCTAAATCTATGGCTCTGTTCCAAAAACCGACATACATGGGCAGCTGCCTTCTATTCTGAGGCAGCATTCTAACTGAAATGGAACCTGATTTGGAACATTCTATATAGACTGTTACTTATGGACTGTCATTCCAAATCTGTATGACTTTCTTCTGCAGAACACAAAAAAATTATATTTTGAAGAATGTTGGTAACCAAATAGTTTTGGTGACCATTGACTCCCATTGTATAGACTAAAAAAAATTAAAAAACACTTAGAATGACATGAAGGTGAGCAAATTATGACAGAATATTCCTTTTATGTTTTTTTTATGCATAAACATATATGGTGCACACATATTTGGGATAAAATAGTCCTTTTTATTGATTGTTATTAAAAAACATCAACTATTTTACTAGTTGTATTGATACTTTTTTGTATTGAATGACGTAAAAGACAGGGAAGGTTATTTACTTGACCATTAAGTTATTTCGAAATTGTTTTCATTTAATATTCTTGGGATTATAAAGGTAACTTTCTTGTTTAATGGAAGGTCAGGCTGTTTATGGAAAGTATTTACATCATAACAGTATTCATAAGAGTTGTAATCTCATTTAAGAACAGGTGAATTGATATTTATTAGCATATGTCACCAGTTTATCCTATTATTTCCCATATCCGCTGCCCTGCCCTCAGTGGATTGAATACGTCACACTGTGAAAATGCTGAAGGTCAAGACACAAAATAATTTTGGCAGAGCTGTGGTTGCCAGAATACTTTTTGTAAAAAATACAGAAAAAACTGTAAACACAATTACGGCCAAAAAACTGTAAATTTTACAGTACACTGTAAAAAAAAGTCTGTAGTTTTTTGTACAAAATAATTTTGGCAGCTGTGGTTGCCAGAATACTTTTGTAAAAAAAATACAAACAAACTGTAAAACAACAATTACGGCCAAAAACTGTAAATTTTACAGTATAAAAAAAACTGTTATTTACCCCCAAGAAAAATTTGAATGTAAACCAGTAACTTCAACAACGCACACTGCTATTAAAATCTGTTTTGTACCTTTAACATACTGACAACCACCATAATAATGCAGGTGGTAAAAGGAGAAAGCCACATGGAGAATCGAAGTTCATCACAAGTAGCTTCGGCCACAAGCAGAAGTTTATATTAATATATAGAAGGTGCACAAAGTCATTCATGCAAACACAAAACACCATCATGGTGACACACGATACACTAATATATAGAAGGTAACTTTCATTTAAACAGCAGAAGATGTAACAATAAAGCCCAAATGTACAAACTGATAACAAAAAAACTATTAAATTTACATGATTATTTAAACAAAATACTTTCAAATGTGGAGCGTCACACAGGGAATTCTGGGGAATATCAGTTTACAGTTTTTGACTGTAAATATACATTGATTTGTTCTTTTTTTATTTTCTAAAACTGTAAAATTAACAGCATTTTACTGTAAAATTACATGAAATCGAGCTGGTTAGATCTTTTACAGTTTTTCCCTGTATATAGTACAGGAACTTACTGTTAACCTATTAACACTTTTTTTTTTGTAGCGTTTTTACAAAATTGTACAGTTAAAATGACACTTATTTTTTACAGTGTTACAATACTGCTACAAACAAATAGCCTAAATTATAAAAACAATATTATTATAATTGTAGCCATATTTTTTATATATATAGATGGGCAACCTCTCAGGTTCACAATTATTTTTATGTTTTTTTTTGTGTGGAAAAAAATGTATTACCTCAATTTGCCTCGTTTCATCAATCATGCTAAAATTAGTCTACAGCATAAACTTGTAAAGTGACATACATACTTTATTTGTATTTTTAAAAAACAACAGACTAAAACTTTAGTTTTTACAATATTTGCATGTCAAATTAACAAAATTGTTTTGTTATGAGTATTACAGTATTTCTCTGTTTTTGATACCAATAATTTGTAATTTTAACAAATAATTTTGATTACAATTCACATATTGTTATTGTAAATATAACAAAATATTATGTTTATTAGTTTACAAAATTCCACTGTGAATTAAACAAAAAAAATATGTTTTGGGGTTTACAGTACTTTTCTGTATGGATTTTACATAGTTTTTCTGTAAATTTCACGGTCATTTTTTACAGTGCATGTTTAGAGTCCCTGTTCTCAGGTTTGATGTTGTATGATAGATGATGAAGTTCAGTGACACCATTATTGTTTAGTTCCAAGATTGGTTATGTAAGATGTCATAGGTTGCCAGATCAGCCAGGCATTCAAAAGATCATCATGCTAGCTCTCAACAGCTGTGAACTGTGGATAAAAAGAAAGGTCATAAATCTGTGACTGTTACTTATTTATTTTTGTTTTGAGGAACAGTGTTCTCTAGTCTAATTGAGGAAGTGTTGTTTTGTATAGCCAGTGGCACCGCTGCTGGACGTACAAGCAATACTTATTTCCAGAGGATGGTAATGACTCGCCATATAGTGGACCTATTTTATTAAACATCTTAATTACATGAAATTCAATCAAGGGCTCATGCAGAGAACCTTTCTGTAAACCACACATCTTTATCAGCATGACCACTAAACCATATGTATTGATCATCGCCGCTGCTATATAAAGCAAAGTCTGCTGGATGTTTCACATCAGATGATAAAGGGACAGTCATTAATTCTGTAGCACTGTTTTGTATTGAGCTGAAGAAGATTTTTTTTGCCTTTATTTACAGTATGTTAAAAATATACATATTGGATTGTGTGTGTGCTATGCCCACTGTATTTTAACAGCTGTGAACAAACTCCCTATTAACATAACATCCACGGGAACTTTGGCTTCCTCACGTGCAAAACAAGCAGATCTGCAGCTACACAGCAAGAGAGGGAGAACGAGACATAGAATAGAGAGAGACACTGGCCCTTAAAACAGTATTTGGACACTTAAGCCAGACTTTAAAATGTCTGAATGTCATTGTTTTAAGTAAAGAAATGTCATACTAAATGGCATTTGTTGGAAATAAATATACCACAAGCACACTTTTTCATGCATAATATTTCACAAAAAGTGGTTTGTTAAGTTTAAAATGACAAAACAATGGATATGTTATAATAATATAATAATAACATTTTGGACACTTCAGTATCTGTTTTGTGACACTGTCTGCACCAATACACATGTGATTTACTCAGAGGAAAAACAACTGGTGAATCTGAGACGAACTCACTTTTAACATCCACTAAATATACCTAGAACTAGTGACTAGAAAGTAAAGTTATTTCTCAGAAAATACTTTTTTTTTTTTTTTTTGCAGATTATTTTTGCAGATTACTTTGTTTGCTGCTTTGGTGCTTAAGAATCATTTCTCAACTGAGAGGCACAATATAATGGCCAAAGATATCCATCTGATTGATTTCGAACACATGGTTATAGCTCGTATCATTTACTTTTTATGTGTTATTTAATTATTTTGTCAGGGCAAGTAAAAAATCTGAACTGTTGGCTGGTAGAAGCAATCCTTATTGTTGAGTCCTGAGTGAATGCATATGCGTGCTAACATGCTGTGTAGTTTGTGCTTTGGGAGTGCCATTTCCTCTGACTGTCTGGATGTGTATGTATGTGTGTGTGTGAAGTGTACATTTGTATCGGTGTTCCTAGCAGACCGCACCTCTTTCAGGAAGACAGATGCAAGACTAAGCTGCTCCAATCAGTCCGGTTCTCAGAATATCCCAAGCTGGATCTAAGTACTAGACTGAGAGAGGAACATCGTGGGAAGTTGGGTGGGAGAAATGACCAGTGACATAGAGGATATAAGGATGAAAGAGAGAGGAAAGGTGGATCTGATAATGGAGGAAAGCACTGCTGAATGGATATATGTTTAGTGTCATGAAAAGAGCTATTGAGCCTGAGCACAGTCTACAGTCATTGAACTCTCTCTGTAATACAAGTTCACCGGCCTTCAGCCAGGCAAAGACACAAGCTCAAAAGATACAGGAAAAAAGGCTCAAATTAACACTGAAAAGACCAGTAAATAAAATGGAGCTACTTGCACGTTTTTGTTAACTTTCCAAGGAACTGTAATATAATATTAAGTCAAACTATGAGAATGAGAATTTGACACTTGTTGATTTAACCAATGCAAATAATTCAACTCGAAGTCTTATAAATAAAACTTAGGTTCCGATTTTAGTTCTGCATCTTCCTAAGACTTTTACCTCAGTGTGGAATATTCTTGCATTAACCAAAGCAAATATATTATGATCATGATGTGTCGTTTTTATGTTTTTGTGACAGGTGCTGTTTTACAGTCAGACAGCTTGTTTATGATGTTTTTGATGTTGACACAGTAACCTACACATTTGCATACTAATATGTAAGAAAAACAAAAGTTAAATAATCCCATTGAATTTTTTCTCTCACCACTATATATTCTGGGCCCTGCATGCAAATAACTGACCCAGTTAGCCCATGCTGTAGACTAAATAATTTGTCCAGCAAATTAGAATGGCAGTGAATTATTAGAGCAACAGATTTTAATGCTATTCCTTAAGACATTTTATCTCTCTTTTTGCAGTTCTTATTGGTCACACATAGGATACTTGCATTGATCTATTTAACAATGGGGACATGTTTGGGCAGGTCACGACTGCTTCAATGGTACATGCATTTAAATGAAAACACCTTTTGCACAATTTAACGATAAGAGTTGATAATGACTCAAATCGAAAGTTGTATCATTGCTGGGAACTAAGAGAAAGAAATACCCCAGTCTACTGCAGAATTAGTGTTTATTTAACTGTTCCTCTTTCCTGTTCCAATATTGACTTTAAAAGGATCTTTGTTTAACACAAACAGAATAAGACTTTAATCAGTGTCAGAATGAATCAGACAAATTGCAAAAACAATAAATTTGGATTGTGGGTCACTGAAATCATATCTTTCCCTTCTTTTTATTATTATTTTTTACATTGTGCATATTGTCACACCATATGGTCTAAAGTTCAAGGCTGCAAAGACATTAGTCAGCTTGCAACACTTTTTTTGCATGCAGAGCAGCAGATACATTCGGCCATAAAAACATATCACTCCTAGTCATCGAATCTTCATTTCAAAGTTAGATTACTTTTTTCTTTCAGAGGAACTAAGGTGGGGGAGTGAGGGAGGGAAAAAAACAGATTGGACCCTGAAACTGTTGTTCTGCTCTCTGATTGGCTGACTACTGTTGCTGGGCTTGTCTTTTGTGTTTTTTTCGCTCTTTCTTCTCCCCCTGTTCTCTGATAGGTCAGGATGGAACTGGTTCAGACTAGGGCTGCGTCAGGCAACTTTTCTGTCACTTGTTGAACATCCGAAGGCTTGTGGTTTTAGCGTGGCTGCTCGTTCAGTACAAGAAAAACAACAGCGCAGAGACACACCATTCACACTGAGAGGCACTTCTATAAACACACCCTGTGTGTTCACACATAATTTCACCGGCAGAAAGTTACGAACAGAGCCAGAGTTATTGGCAGATGTTGGCTGTTTTTCTCACAGCTCCAAGAAATCAGCATATATATATATATATATATATATATATATATATATATATATATATATATATATATATATATATGTATACAGTCTTAAATGAATGGATTTACACACTTGAAGAAATACTAAAGAGATCTTCATAGCTGGAATTGTGAGAGTTATATTTAATGAAGAATAGGTTGTAGTGTTGAGGTTTATATATATATGTGTATGTATATATATATGGCAAAATATTTTAGTTTTAGTAAAATTCAGAAAAGTGAAGAAAATGCGGAAATAAAATAGACTTCCATCTGTTAAATGATAATTTCCTTGTTTAACATGTTTTACTGGTACAAAAATGAAATTTGATCATTTGTATATTCTTTTAAGTATATCAGATGCATATGTCCGGACATGTTCCTTTTGTGTGATACATAAATGACCTTATTAATACACTGGAACAATTACTTAAAATGACCTAAAAGCAAGATTTATGCTTATGGTATAAGCTTTTATTATTAGATCTGTTTTAGGTTTGTTTCTGCATGTGAATGGAGTCTTTCCACTTTTTTGTGGTCTGTTTCCATAGATATAACCAACTGCGCAGCTGAGCCCAATGTTATGATACGGTGTGGGTACAGTAAATCCTGAAGTTTGTTCTCAGATAATAGTTATGGCTCTTTTAATAAAAAGAGGAAAGGGTGCCTTGGGGGAGGTGGGCGCAAGGCAAACACTGACCATTCTCTTCTGTAGGTTTGCTGAGCCATAGGGCTCAGTGAGCCTGGTTAACCACCCCCCTCTCACCAGAGAGAGTGCTGACTCCTGCTCTGGTCTGTTTACACCCCCTCAGCCCCCCGATGTAGGACGGTCCCTTCAGACACAATGAACATGCTGAATAGCTACTCTTCATCTCCTAAGCGATGCCAAATCCACACGCTTTGACAGCCTTCTGCTCGTGCACAGGACTTTAATTCATGTTTGTTGGGCTTTTCTACTCCACAATATATTCTACAATAGTGTATTTCAACATATAGAGGGAAATATAAGACATTATGCTTTAGTTGTGAATCATTCAATATGTTGGTAAGATTGAAGCTCAACTGTATGAATAAAATTCTAAAGTGCATTGCATCATCTGGATAAAATACTTTTTCTTATTTTATTCGTTTGAAAACCAAGGCACCTGTAGAAGTTTTTTTTTTTTTCTTCTTCCTAGAAAAGAATCAATCGCTGAGCCAAAAGCGTCACTTTATCTATTAGGTGCCTTGACTTGTCCCCTGTGGGGCATATAAAGCTGACGGCAGGAATTGATCTTGGCTTGTTTTTCACTGTAGCCCGTCCATGCCGTCATCCTAATTCACGTTGCGGGGCTTGTTTACTGCAGTTCGCATTTGCTGAAGGAAAAACATCCCCTCCCAATTGCTTAGGTTACTTTAAAAAATCTGTCCCTTTCACCGGGCAGTTGGAACGGCAGGAGGTAACAATGTTACATAGACTAGAAAAATCATGATTATGTAAATAGGTTTATTGAAAGACAGTTAAAGTCTGTTAAGTATTAACCAACATTAAAAAGCTTTTCCAGTCATACGTCTGAAAGAATAGCACCCTATCAAAAGTGCATTGAGATCAGCTCAACAATAACGTTTTAAATATTTAGTTCACATCAAAAAAATTAATTTCTGTCATTTGCTATCATTCACGTTGTTCCAAGACTGACTTTCTTGTGTGAAACATAAAAGAAAATGTTAGGCGGAATGTGAGACGATGCATTAAGTTTCATTGCATCCTTTATCCCAGTAAATGGCTATCGGTCTTCCTAACATGTTCTTTTCACTGATGAAAGGGGTTTGCAACGACGTTATGGTGTTAATGATGACAGAATTTTCTTTTTTGCGTGAACTACCGTTTTAAGTCGCCTGTAGGTGCAAGTCTCTTTTAACCCCGCCTCTTTGTCGTTGATTGGACAACGTAGGTTGTTTTCGCAACCCGATTGGCTACTGGGCTCGTCAGTCATATTTACAGCCTGTTATTTACCACAAGAGGGGTAGGAAAGAGTGGGTATTCTGTTCGGGAGCTTCAACAGCTGACATGAGCGGGTAGCGTAACCAAATGCCTCAAGGAACAACGGGAGCTAAAACAAATACAAGCTAGTCGCTCTAATTTTTTTATTTAGAAGTAGAAAAGCGCAATATGAGGCACGCATCGGCATCTAATGAAACTATGGAAAACTCCTCTCTCACCATGACAGACTTGTTCAAAATTTGCACACAGTGCGAGCGACTTAGTAAAAAGGTAAGAAAGCGAATAAGAGCTTGACATCGAGTTTATCTAAAGACAGATGTGCTTTTAGTTAACCTGTTTTGTTAGTCTAATTTTTCAGTGATTTTAAATATTGTCCGTTTATTGAGTCCGTTTGCTGCAGTGCAGTCAGTTCTTTGTACTTGCATCATGAACACTGCTTGCTTGTTTTTCTCAGTCTTCTGTCATCGGATCAATAGGCGCTCGTCTTTTATCAGTGACTGACCGTATTAAAGTCAGTGTCACATCGTCTAAATGCGTTTTTTTTATTCAAGCAACGCACTAAAATCATATATGCAAGATTGCCATTGTGTGGAACTGATGTATGTTGTTGCAAGGGGACAGACTGAATTGCTCACAGCGTCAAGTTTAATCGCATTCAATAATGTATTTTAAAAGGATTGCTTGCATATTCCTGTCTGAGTCAGCTATTTTGGCATGATTATGTCACTGGTATATTGCTAACTCAGACAACCTTTTTGTTCATAGTGAATCTAGGTTGTTTTGAATCATTCTCTTTGTGCCTTTGACAGCTTATATTGTATCAATAACAGATGAATGATGTTCAAGTTCTTACTGTTGCTACTGATTGCATTATGTATTGTGTTATGCATTATGAAGAATTTCTTTTCTAGCCCATGCCAGAGAAAATTCTAGAACCAGCCATTGATATTTGAGCTGAGGAAGGATGTTGTTTTTAAGAGCTCTCAGTCTGATGCCAGGATTTCTTCGATTTAATAATCGCAGCTTCGTGCCAAGTGCTTCTTTCGGGTTTTGACATGTATGTCGATCATGTAGTCATGTTATTGGTCTTGATCTTTTTAGGACGTTGGAGTGCGAATCCCCAGACCGGTGGGAAATGGACCAAGTAGATTCATACCAGAGAAAGAGGTTAGTGTTAACATCAACCCTGCTGGATTTAAAGTTGGCATGAATCTCACTCCAACCATTATAATCAACTAATTGAACCCACCCCCCACACTCTTTTTTTTTTTGGCATTAAAAGCGTTTATCATCACATTCTCTAGTCAAACTATTTTACAAGTACTGAATTCCCCAGGTTTACATCATCTTTATTCCCCTGTTGTTCCAGATACTTCAAGTCAGTAAATTGGATAAAAGAATACAGTCGATTTTTGAGGACGCCTTTGCAGTGCTCGGTCGCCTTGACAACATCTCCTTAGTGATGGGGTTCCATCCTCAGTATCTGGAGAACTTTCTTAAGACACAACATTACCTGCTTCAGATGGACGGTCCATTGTCTCTGCACTGCAGACATTACATAGGGATAATGGTGAGATTGCAGACTGTATTTTTGTATGCAACTCAAAAATCACATTGATAGATTTTTTTCTAAATGCACATTTGTCTTTAACAGGCTGCTGCCAGGCATCAGTGCACGTATCTGGTCAACCTGCACGTGAATGACTTCCTGCAGGTCGGAGGTGATCCCAAGTGGCTGAATGGTCTGGAAGAAGCCCCACAGAAGCTGCAGGCTCTTGGGGAGCTCAATAAGATCCTGGCCCATCGCCCCTGGTTGCTCACCAAAGAACACATTGAGGTATGACTTCAACCTCACAGTCACACGTGGATACTCACCTACAGCTGTTACGCAACTCTAAAAAGCGCAAAGAAGTTTTATAATGCTGTTAGAGACAACTATTAGGTAATAGGTCAGTCTTGTTTCAGTAGATATTCATTTTAATGGAGTTGTACTAATATGTGCCTTTTACATAGCACTTTTTTTGTGGTAAATCTGATCATTTATTTAACATACAGTGATTTGAATGATCCTATTATCTGATAACCATAAATTGAATTAAAAGTCTGTTAATTTATTAAAATCATGTTGATGAAATTCCATAAATTAAAAGCATGTTAATTTCTGCATAAATATTTTTTTTGGATATTATTTGGAGTTCCTAAAATGTCTGAAAAATGTCAGGTAGAACTAATATCATAATAATATTTTTTTTTAAAAAGGTCTAATTAAAGATTGAAATTCTTGAAAAGAAAGTTGTATTTAATAGTTTTGTGTAATATTCCTTTGAGGGGGAAAAAATGCTTCACAGCTTAATATTTTAATATTTAAAAATATTTGTCAAATTTTATAATGTGTGATTCCCCCTAAAACTGGGATTGTGAATGTATTATTCATAATATTTGTAAAGAAAAGTCCTTGTCTTAAAAAATTGAAAACAATAAATAAGTTGTGTGCACTCGCATGTATTCCCTGTGTATGGAAAATATGCTATTGCTTTTTACTTGATGGTAACGGCATGAGTCATTAAACTGAAACTTTTCTTGAAAATGTTTTTTTAAAACCACCTGAAACCAACACAAATACCAAAAGTACATTTCTAAGAATTAGATCTTTCAAATCTTTTTCCTTTTCTTTGTTGTGGACACTATTACATTTGATTGAACCTTATATATATAATTTTTTTTCCTTTTTTTACAGCGTCTACTGAAGGCAGAGGAGCACAGCTGGTCGCTGGCCGAGCTGATCCATGTTGTGGTGTTACTCACACTCTATCACTCTCTGGCCTCCTTTACGTTTGGTTGCGGCATCAACCCTGACATCCACACAGATGGAGGACATACGTTCAGGCCACCCTCGCTCAGCGGTTACTGCGCTTGTGACATTGCCAATGGCAATGGTGCCCTGGAGGAGATGTTTGGGAACCAGCAGGTGAGACAAAGGGAAATGTATTCAAAGAAGATTTTTTTTATATTTGCTCATCTTCCATCCAGTCGTCCTGAAAAGAGATCTGTGGAATGCATGGAGTGCAAGGTTGAAATTCCTGACCATAGAGCTTACATAAACTTGTGATGACCTAGATTCCTGTATGCGTGTGTTTAGGTGTCTGAGTTGTCTGGTGAAGTGGAAGTGCTGATGGAGAAGATGAAACAGCTCCAGGAATGTCATGACGAAGAGGAAGCCAGTCAGGAGGAAATGGCCACTCGTTTTGAGAGGGAGAAGACCGAGAGCATGCTGGTGGTCACCTCAGGTAAGAGGATTAATTTTTTTTTTTAGGTTTGTTTCAAACTACAATTCCAGGATGACTTGTATCAAAACAACATGTTTGATCAACAGAGGACGAGGAGTGTGTACCATCCAGAGATGTTTCACGCCACTTCGAAGACCCTAGTTATGGCTACAAGGACTTTTACAGAAGAGGAGAACATGTGCCCACCCTCAGAGTGCAGGTGAGAAGAAAGTCGCATTGTCTTGCATGTTATCATTGGTAGTCAAAAAAAAATAAAAATGGAGGACTAAAATAACAAAAATATGATATTTTCTCCCCTTGACAGGACTATAGTTGGGAAGATCATGGCTTTTCCCTTGTGAATCGTCTGTATCCGGATTTTGGACAGCTTCTTGATGAAAAGTTCCAGATCGCATACAATCTGACGTACAACACAATGGCAACACACCAGGGTGTGGACACTTCCATGCTTCGTCGAGCCATCTGGAACTACATCCACTGCATGTTCGGGATTCGGTACGTTTCTCCACTTTTTATTTAAATTTGTTCAGATATTATTTAGATATTAGTTGTTATTTTATTTGTATTTAGTTATTTAAATCATATTGCTTTCTCTGTCTAATAGGTACGATGATTATGATTATGGAGAAATTAACCAACTGCTAGACCGCGGTTTTAAAGTCTACATCAAAACTATGGTGCGTACTCCAGAGAAGATCACCAAGAGGATGTACGACAGCTTCTGGAGGCAGTTCAAGCACTCTGAGAAAGTAAGAAGCACTTCTGACCAAAAAAAAATGAACTGACAACAGGTTCAATCATCTCTGTTCAAGTTAATAATGATTCTTTTATTTTGTCTTTCAGGTCCACGTTAATTTGCTTCTTATGGAAGCGCGCATGCAGGCAGAACTGCTCTACGCTCTGAGAGCTATCACTCGCTACATGACATGAAGTGTTGTTCTTGTCTACCTTTTGATAATTTTTTTACTTACTGTTGTTGACGTTGGACACTTATTAAAAAGTAAAAGTGAAAATGAATGGAAATGGAAAAAATAAAAAGGAGGAAGAAGGGGGGGGGGGGGGGGGAGATGACAAGGTTGTTTTGTTAAAAGAAGGGAAAAAAAAAACAACGGTCAACTGAACCTACTTGCTGAATCACTTGTGTGGCTGCTCGGCCTGCAGTGTCTAAACCGGCCACTGGGGGGAGTGGGGCCATCTGAGCAAAATCCCTCTAGTGTTTAAGAGGACAAGCTGAGACTGCGAGCTTCTGGAGGCCAGACCTCCTTTAGTATTTCAAATGCATCTGCGATAAGATGCCGTATAATCATATCTTCTTTTTGAATGCATCTGCGATAAGATGCCGTATAATCATATCTTATTTTTGAGGACAAATAGCAACTCCAACACCAGTGCAGAAAGACTGCACTAACATGACTATCTTCTAGTGTTTTTATTTTTTTTTTATATATATTGTTTTTATTTTTTGTTCAGCAGTGGCTAGAGATAGAAGCATTACTGATTTTGCATAAACGCGTGCCTAGTCATGCGCAGCACTGGCAACAGATGCTGAGGTGCCGTCTGTTCATGCTGCTTTTCTCAATTGAGAGGCCTCAAGACACCCAACCATCACCCATTTGTATAAGCTAATCCAGGAACGATTGTGTTAGTGTGAGTGTGAGAGCGCAATTCAAAAGTAATAGCTGTCTGAGCCCTTGTTAGAGTTTACTGTAAGACACCACTTTGTCTAATTATGACATTTCCAATGTGTGAATGTTATGGGGGGAATAAAAAATCCAAACATAGGCTCTTTTTGGGGTTTCACGCATTAAAAATATCAAAGCACTTTTTTTAAAACAATGTTAAGCTTCAGCTTTTATGTAGCCATTTTGTTTCGATGACCATTTTCGATCTTTTTTATTTGTGTTAGTGACTTTCAAAGCGGAAAGGTCTTCCTTTTGTGACGTGCTTCCTGTTTCTCTGATCCATCCGCCTTATCTGTCTTCCTTTGAATGCACGGTCATCTTAACTCCTTGTTTTTATTTTGGGGTTTATTATAACTAAATACCTCCTGTTATGTATCCTTAAATATCTAAGTGCTGTCTAGTGAGCAGAACGTTGTCTTATGTGGCTGCCTATGGTGCGCTACAATCTGTACAGAGCTAGACGCTGAACCAAGCGACCCGCACGCTTGTGGGGTTAAACCATGCTTGTTCTCATTATTAGAACTTTAACCAATGTAACTAAACAGTTTTGTTTCGAGTGTCTGTGTGCGTGTTTTCTTTTCAAGTGGAGTCGATTCTCTGCTGTCTTTTTTTTGTTTGTTTACTAAACCAGTTAAGTACGGCATTCTGATGATGGCAGGACTAGAGGGATGGTACTTTTTCTTTCGGAGATGGATATGAGGAGGTTTTAAGTCAGACTTGAGAGACTGATGTCAGTTACTGACAATTTTATATGGAATTATTTGTTTAAAAAATAAAACATGCTATTTCACTGGTTGTATCATTTGTAATTTAATCAAACTTTCTGTTTTCTTCCCAAAAAGTCTCATTAGGATGATGCATTACACCAAACATTTAGTATTAAATAAGATTTGTACAGTCCAAACACCTTATACCATGAGAACTGATGTTTATTTTCGTGCTTATTAACTAACACACTTTAAGATATCATTTATATAGCTTTTAGGTCACATAATCAATGTTTTTATGTCCATGAACATCCACCCACCACCAGAGACCCTTGTAGCAAAGTGATAGATCAGCACAGACACTACAGGCCTATAGAAAAGCATCCCCTGCTGTGCACTAATGATTTACACACAATGTTGAACACCGCAATTCGTCCTCTCACAGTGAGGATTAAAGAAAGCAACATTGTTGACCTGGGAACCATAAGGAAATTTTCCCTTATGTTGTTTGTAATTTCCCTGTTTGTGGTTATGAGGCTGCTGGTCATTTAGTGCCAGTAAATGGCCATTAAATGGAAATCACCATAGGCTAGATGTTGTTCATTTTAAAACAATAATGTGAGAAGTAGGGTTCCCCTCTTAATAACAATAAAATATCTTGTTCTTTTCTGAAAAAATCCCTTGGATGTTGTGCAGGAGTTAAACGGCTTCAGACTTCACATGCTTGAGACTAAGAGGAAAACGTTAAATCGCAATAAAGAGTGATTTGAATAAACTTCACAAAAATCCCATTTTGGTCATTGGTTTTAAGCATGTATGTAAATGCCCTCTAGGGCAGCTTTGTAAACTTCATATTAATGTATGGACTGTAGCTGTGAAGTGTAACCTGTTAAAAGGAGGGAAGCCAGTGCCATATTATATCAGTTTCATGTGACTGTATTAAGTATGACAATGTTTCTATTCTGTGTTCCTTACAGACTTTTCTGGAAGTGTTTGTTTAATAAAGTCTTTGAGATCACGGAGATGCTCTTGAGTGTTTTCTGCATGTACATTTGTTTGGTGTTTATGAACATAGGCTTGCCTTCTGTCCGACACAATTCATGTTTTCTCCTATACAGCAGCATAAGGTTGTGTAATAAACATTTGAACTATTTTATTTAAAAAATGTGTTGGTCATAATTGACAAATTCCCTATGTGCACAATATCAAAAGAGACATTGGATTACAGTGCAATATACACACCGGCTCATTCCTCAGCTTGTAGGTGTACATACAGTACATGCATATATATACACACACACACAGACAAGCGTGTGACATCTGGAGAGGAGGAGTGTGTCAGTGGAGCTTACGTAATGATGTCTTCAATATAAAAACGCCGTCTAAGCCTCTCAGCTACAGGCAAAAAGAGCAGCTCCCAGCATGCTTCCTGAACCTGTCTGACTCCTTCATCAGAAGGCCAATGCAAAGCTCCTCTGTCTGTCCAGAACACAGGACAAAATGTCTACATTTAAGTTCATACAAAAATTTTAACCATTAAAATAAACAGTGATTTCTTCATGTCATATTTGTGCATGCCAAACGTACTGTCAACTGAATTAATATAATTTAAATAAATAATAATTAGTAATGTATTATATTGTATACATACGTATGTGTATGTGTATGTATATATATATATATAAAACAAAAGTCATTATTAAAATAGAATTATAATACACATTACATTATATTATTAATACAAATATTTACACACACACACAAACATATATGTATGTGTGTATATATGTATATATAACTTTAAATATATATGTAAATATTTTTATTAATATAATATAATACAATATAATGTATATTATAGTTCTATTTTATTAATTAGTGAAATTTGTTATTTTAATTATATGTACCGGTGTAGAACCGTAAGATCTCCAACAGCTCTTGAGTGTGTTGCAGCTCTCCATCTAAAGAGCAGTTCCACAGAGTCTGACACACCACAGCAGCCAAATGCCAGTCCTGAGGCCCGAAGTCACGCAGACAGTCAATAAGCCTGCAATATGGAGACAGAGAATGCATAGTACTTATACATATTACAGTACACTTAAAAGTTGAAAGCACACTAAAGAGAGAGGCGAGTTACTTCTGAACGGTTCCCGTGGCCCTCAGCATGGCCCTGTTTTCTGGATCTGCAGACAGGTTGATGAGAACTCCACATGCAGAGAAACACACATCAGGGGTCTTGGAGTCCAGGAGGGTAACCACATACTGCTCCACTGAGACACAGAAGACCAACACAAACATCAGCCACTGAGGTTTGAAGACGGAAGAAGTGGCAGAGAGAGTCTCACACCTTTGTGCTGCATGATGAAGTGTCTCACGTCTTTGATCTGCGACAGATTTCCAAACACACGTGTGGCCTCCAAAACAGCATCCATACTGGAGCTCAGCAAGAGCTTTAGTAGCACTGCAATGACAGAAGGACAGACAGGAGGGGGACATCACTGAGGACCAAGACAGATGCAACATACAGGCTGTTCACACACACACACACACACACACACACTCTTCTTACACTGTGAGATGTGTGTGTGCTGGGAATGGACCACTGAGCTCTCGCCTTGGTAGAAAGACAGGTTGTTGATGGTGGCCACGGCATTAATCACTAACTCTTCACTCTCCTGCACACACCTGCACTCTGAGAGACAAGGACAAGGACAGAAAACTCATCACAGAACGGCATAAATAATAGAATCAGGATGCATTATAAATACGAGCAGCCTAATTCATTCTACATGTTTATTTCCTTGATCTGGACTATATTCTAACACTCATTTAAAGCGACTCTATTAATTGAAAACACTAAGAATTTCATAACATTGTTATATCTAGCAAATTTCAAACATGGTTATTATAGTTAACTAAAAAAATACCAGTAAACTAAAAAGAGCTAGTTGACAAGACGTTTTCATTTATTTTAACTTGAACTAAAACAACTAAAATAACTGTACTAAAATAACTAAAACTGAAATATAAAAATTTTACGAGATAAACACCAAGACTAGAACTGTACGTAAATTAAAATGAAAGCGGACAATATAAAATAAAAACATTAATAAAATGTTAATGAAGCATATAATTGTATCTCAGTGATACTCAAATTAGACTGATCTGATTCTCATATAGAATTTAAAACAACTTGTTTTGCTTTTAGAGGTTTATTTTGAATTGATTAATACAATATTATATTAACAACCATGTTTGTTTGTTTGTTTTAGTGGATTGATTACCATTTGTATAACCACAGTTTTACTACAAACACCATGGTTAAACTACGGTTAATGTAGCAAAATAACAGTTAATTTGTGGTTACTATGGTTTAACTACAATAATTGGGGTTTTTGGTTTTATTTGTAGTAAAACAATGGTTAGTTTTCATAAGGGTTTACTTGTATGCTTTTGTACCTATTCTGCAGGATATACAGTAGTGGGCGAAAATGACTGTCTTTATCAGTGAGACATTGAACTATCAATTCAAATATCAATTTGTTCAATCAGAAACTAGAACTATCCGAATGAGTCATTGAATCATTCAACCAATTTGTAAAAAAAAAAACGAATTGTTGTAGAGATTCCATTGTGGTTTTGTTTTAACTTTATCTAGTTGTCGGAGCAAAAACAGATAGTAACTACTATAAATATTTTTATTTACACCTCATTATAGGACAGACTACTGTGCCGAATACTTTATTTCACATTCACCTGTCTAGACATGTTATAGTACAGCAGCTTCAAGATGGTTCAATTCTTGGTACTGAAGATCAGATCTTACAGAGCGCTAATCAGGTGTCACTTCCTCCTTAAGTTACGAAACCATTTGTGTGAATTTTAGTGTCAGTACTTTACGATAAATCCAAAATTGAGGTAGTCAGAATCTGCCAGCGCTTGTGACTGTATTAAGATCCTGTATTTCCCGTTCGAAGTGCGGTTTGCTCTGTCAGTGTTTGTGCATCACGCTGCAAAGCGTGTTAGTTTCGAAACACCTTTTGTTGTGGTGAATGCTCAGTCATTGTTACCCTTGATTTCTCAGTTTCTCTTTCCTTCTCGATTTTTATTTTCATCATAACAGGATGTCATTTTAATGTAGCTACCAGACATAAGGTAGATAAGCAAGAAACAATAAATCTCCCACCCATTTCCTCTCTAACTGTCCACATTACGGTTCTAAAAATTACAGCATCCTCTAACTGTCATTTCTAACTGCAGGAATCGAGCAGAAAGTTTTAATATTGTTTCTCAAATTCTAAATATACACGGAATGTATATTTCCACAGGACACAAATCTCTTTCTCTATTTCAAAAAGGAAATGCATAACCCCCTCTTCACACTAACGTGCCTGCTTCTGAAACGTTCACATGCAGAACCAAAACCGAGCTTCCATCCATCACCATCAAACCACAGTGCAAGATCTCTGAGAACACCAGGCTGCACAAAAATAAAGCTATGCATAGTAAAAAAAAAAAAGGTTTACAGTCTGGCTCTTCTCGTCATTGGAGAGGATGTAGTAACTTGAGGGCCTATGCCAGTAACTGATGTGGAGAGGACAGCATGTGATTGCACTGTGCAGAGCAACCAACTTGCACATTCATTCAAGTTCAAGGAAGTAAACTTAGACAACATCTGTGTTGATGTGTTTAAAGTCACATCGCTTCTGCTAAGCATTTGTCATGTACACAATGCTTTGAGAGGGCATGAGTAATTGCACTACAGTATCTGTGAAGTACGTTCCCAGTGGATTTTCTGTAAACACTTTTTGTTGTTGTTGTTGTTGAATGAACTATAAATTAATTAACCACTTAGAGTAGTGTGTGTTTATTTCATGATTACTGTATGTTTTGTACCCAGCACTTCCAGCAGCAGCTGTACACACAGTGTGTTGGCAGCCAGTGCCGTGCCCACGGTGGGATGGATGGCCAGGTTGGCCAGCAGTCTGATCAGTTTGACCAGGACATCCTCGCTTTCAGGGGCACGGCATTGCTTAGGAGACGATGGTGTTTCCTGGTAGACCTGAAAAAGATCTAAGAGGACATCTATCCCTCCTTCCTCCTCATAGACTCTCTCTCTGGCTTCAGTGCTCTTTGCTGTCAGATTTCCTAGTGTGAACAGGAGACGCACTACTAGATCCTGCACATAAAAAAAGACAGAGGGCAAGCATGTAAACTATTAGGTCTAAGACAACACATGCAATATAAGATTTAATATTTATATACATATATTAACGCATTTATACAATTTGACTTATTTGGTATTGATGGATAAACGATTACATCTATCTATCCCGCTTTACAGCAATTTAGATTCTTTGCATGGTGGAATATAATTAATATATATATATATATATATATATATATATATATATATATATATATATATATATATATATATATATATATATATATATATATATATATATGATATATATATATATATATATATATATATATATATATATATATATATATATATATATATATATACACACACCACACACACAGTTGAAGTCCAAAGTTTACACTTTGCAGAACATACAAAATGTTGATTATTTTACCAAAATTAGAGGGATCATTCAAAATGCATGTCATTGTTTGTTTAGTGCTGACCTGAATAAGATATTTCAGATAAAAGTCCACAAGAGAAAATAATAGTTGAATTTATAAAAATGACCCCATTCAAGTTTTCATACACTTGATTCGTAATACTGTGTTGTTACGTAAAAGATCCGCAGAGGTGTTTTTTAGTGATAGTTGTTTGTCCTAATATATAATACGACTTTTATACTTATTTTATATTTATATTGTATAGTTTATATTTTATACTTATATATATTTTTAAGTCCTTTATTTGTAAAACTTTTTTCTTTTTCAAAAATGTAACACTCCATAACAAATTATATATGTGTTTGTATACTTATATTTAAATAACTACGCAAACACAAAGACTGCAGATCAGCAGCATACATATCTAAAATGTGTACCATAAAATGTGGGGAAGATTCTTATTATTGAATTATCATTGTGTGTTCTGAAGCAGTTTTAGAAATGTGTAAACTGTTTTTTTCCCCCATAAAGCACGTTGCATACATTTACATTAAATATACAGCACACAAACAAATACTAATAATTACACACAAACCTATTATTTACTAAAAGAAATGTATGAGAAAAATAAGGATTAAAGATTTAAAGGTCTTATGTTTAGCAATTTGATGGTACACTAAACCCATGCAAAAATCACTTGAAACTTCTATGAATCTAGCAGCCTTTGTTTAACTTTATTTTGTCAGATGATTTAAACAGATTTTCAACAACTCCTTTGTTTTCGTTTAGAATGTATGAAAAAGTGGGGTGCAGAGAGAGAGACCTCTGCCAGCAGTCTAGAGGACAGTATGTCCCTATGTGAGGCACAGGGTGTATGTGGAACTGTGTTTATGATACGTAGTACACAGTGAACTGTGTTTATTCTTTATGAGTTTGGGAGCACATGACCTCATTACTCTTAGTGCCAGAAGGAAAGAGAGAGAAGAACATCTGAACTGTCTGTACTGAAATAAAATGAACAGAAAAACACACACACCTTCATAGACCACTGCTCAAGTTTCACTTAAGAGCAGAAAGCGGAACATGCAGCCTATATGCTTACATGTGTGTGTATGCTTGTTTCAGCATATGTCTGAGCGTGCGTGGAAAGTGTACAGATACTTGGGCCAAATTCACCTGTTTCCTGCTGTGTTTGCTTAGCAGGTCCAAAAATACGCTGCAGCAACGTGGCGACTCAGCTAGTGCATGACAGCATTCAGTGTAGGTGGACAGCTTGCTGAAGACCGAACACACAAGCATATTCACACACATCACATGGCACAACTTTATCAACATTAATCAAAAAGCTCAATTCCTCAAACTAAAATTAGAACTTATCTCAGCTGGCGGATATTTAAAATGCATTTTACAGCATGTATTACAAAACTTTTAACCAGTGGTTCTCATTCAGGGGCCGAGGCCAATTACAGGGCTTAAGAAAACTGCTATGGGGAACTCCGGATGACTTTTAATAATTTGTAATAAAACATTAAAATGATTAAAAATCAAGATATTTCTAATTTTAACTCAAATGTTTTTTTTTAACTGTTTTTGATCCGTAAATGATGTGATGTAAATCAAGTATTTATATATGATATTTTATAAATGGAATACTTTAATGTAACAAAAGTAAAGCCATTTGAATTCTTTGTATTGTTGTATTTATAACAAAATTTATATTTATACATATTTTTACATATTTACACTTATATTTATCTTGCATTTATTTATTCTTAGATTTTATCAAAAATTTAATTAAATTAAATTATTTTAACTTCCACAGACTAAGAAAAATGAATATGAGGTACTCTTATCCAAATGTGATTTCTAGGCCTTTAAAAGAAATGTAAATGAATAAATCTTTGAACTCTATCAACATTTTTAGAATGAATATACATTTTTGTAGCTTTGTCAAGCTCTATAAAATTCATATATTAGGTAAAAAGTATTTTTAAAAATCCACTAGAAAACATATTGGCCTTAGAGTTAAGAAGGTTTAGAATCACTATTTTAAACACTAATTTAATTTGAATGCACACACGTCACAATGACAACTGACAGACAGACTCACCTGAATATTCGGGCCACATTAATGCAGATGTCAAGGTCTTTGCGGTGGTTCTCCAGAATTAAGCAAAGAGTAGAGAATGCCTTGCTGGACAGGAAGGAAGGCCGAGACTCTGACTGGTCAGCTATATTTCTCAAAGCTGCTGTGACCTAAATGGGGTCAAGAGGTCAAGACTGTGAGCAACTGTGTGTTTGAGAAAAACACACAAATACACACAAGTAATGTACAAGTACATGTGTTTGAGTGTGAATGAGTGTGAATGAGGGACTGTGCTGCTGGTGTGCAGATACATATAAAAAAGGAAGCACTTATAATCAAGAAGAAATAACCGAAGGTCTTTAAAGTGGCCTCATAAAACTCTCCATCAAGAGCACAAGACACTGATTAGGGTACATGGAGTTTGTCTGCTAGAGCTGCCTGGCCCATCAGGCCATACTTTTATAAAAATCCTCATTTCCGACTGCCAACAGACTAACGAGTGGCACGGCAATTGGCGCTGAACATCAAACCATGCGTGCAGAGTTAAGGAAGTTTGTTTGGGCAGAGTTAAATCATTCCTGTGAGACGTACTTTGTGCTGGAGGAATATGAAGTCAAATATGGACACGGAAAGTGGAAAAAGGGCATCCTCCCAGACAAAAGCAAAAACAAAAGCAGAGGAAAGCACATTAAAATCCACCCTTTTATTCGACCCCATGCAACCCCACCCGCTCATATTTTGTTCCGTTTCGCTCCCAGAGCAGTGTTCTGAGAAACGTCCGGGTGGGGTTCAAGCATGCTGAATTCCTCCTGTTTTAAAGTCCTCCAGACACAGATTTACAGTGTTTGCAATGCAAACCTATTTGTTTATCTATGGTGGTGTGTGTGTGTTGCACAAAGCACTGTTCCAGCACATAGGGGAAGCACATAACCTCGGTCACTGTGGACATGCATGATGGGATCTTTTGTTTTGAGACAACAAAGATAAAAGATGATAATACATCACAGAAAATTCCTTTCTGCAATTTAAAGGGATAGTTCAACTAAAAATTCTGTCACAATTTATCCACCTTTATTATGTTGCAAACCTGAATGACTTTCTTTCATCTGTGCAAAATATAAGAAGACATTTTTAGAAGTGTTTCTTGTTCCATGCAATGAAAGTCATTGGTAACCAAAATCGTTCTTAAAAAATATCTGTTTTTGTGTTCCACAAAGGCAAGCAAGCCAAAAAGGTCATTTTTAGATAAACAATTTGTAAAGGTTTGTCTATGATTTCATTTGCTTTAGGGTATCTGAGTATACAGTATGTGTGTTCACGAATATGATTGCCATACCGAAAACAGGGTTACAGCTAACAATAAAGCAACTTTGTCTCCTGCCTAATCTAAGCAGCCATCAACGATTACCCACCTGTACCAGTATGTGTCCTGCGATGATACGCTGACCGCCTCCCTCTGACTTGTGAGAAGTTATGTTAGCTGAAGTTGAAGATGGACCATGCATCATTCTCTTTGACAACTGCAGCAGTACACCGATGAAGCCTTTAGAAAGCAGCATCCTGGAGAGGGCACTGTTCCCTGAGAGGAGCTTCAGTGAACCGACACAGTACAGCACGGCTTCACCTTTACTCCACACATCCTCACAATGGAGCAGAGACAGAAGGGAGTCTGTGTGTGGACACACATACACACAGTGGGTTGATGTTGGAGATAATAACTGATTTTAGTTTAGTAACTGTGTGAGTTATGCAATAATCAAGTCTAACCTAGGATGCAGCCATTGAGGAACAGGGCGTCGTTACTAGCATTCCGGCTGATTTTGAAGATGAGTTTGCAGATGTTCAGCAAGTTGTTTCCACTCACATTGAGCTTGTAATACAGACAAAAGCAATAAGGCTACTGCTGGATTTCAAACTTTACATATACTAGTAGGCTCCTCTTATCTTACAAAGTAGAGGCTGTTTAAGATCAGACCTTGTAAATGATCATGTTGTTGGCCCATTTCAATTTTTGGGTTTTCAAAAATACTATAATGTTTTTCTCGAAATTATGTGACTTTTTTCATTTAGGGTCATGAACAATCTTGCAGAATGTCAGCATGAGCAAGTGTTGTGGAATGTGCAAACAGAATTGATATTATTGAATGTGCAATTATGTTTGCGGTGAAGTTTGACACATTTCATTGTTAAATTCAGCTCTACAGACTCTAAAAAAATAACTTTTTTAATGTACTTTATGTCAGTAAAGCACACAGAAGTGCTTTTCCACACTTCTGTTCAAAATCTTATTTTTTTTAAAAAATAAAGTTCAAAAATAAAGTTACTGCAACAATTTTCAGTTTAAAAAATAGTTGGTAAATACAGTTGTAAAAATTGTTTTTATTTTTGTAATGTGCGATACATATTATTGTTAAAGGTTACTAGATTTTTGTTGTTGTTGTTGATTTTTTTATAGGTGATTTTTATTGAATCGATTAGAATAAATTTGACCCAGATCATAATGATTGTACCTAGATTTTTAACCTAATACAAGACATATTGTGTGTGTGTGTGTGTGTGTGTGTGTGTATGTGTGTGTGTGTGTGTGTGTCTATATACTCACTGCCAGAATAAGTTTAGCTAATGTTAGGTTAAGTTGATCCGATCCCACATCTATAAGCCTGAAGAGTGTTCTAAGGATGGCAGACCTCTTTTTAAACTGCCTTCCCAGCATGCCTTTCTCTGCCAGCGCATCATGGAGACCATTGCATGCATTACACAGCTCTCCCACAGTCTCATCTGACACGGCATCACCTATAAGGGTTGTTTTTGAAAAAACCTGATCAGTATACTGTATGTTCCAGTGCACAAAACAGATAACAGTGTCAAGGTCACATTTCAAACTGAACGTCTCACACAGTATTAATTGCAGCATTGTCATCCTTCAACTGTCCCTGTGAAGGACAGTGAAAGAAGAGTAGTCTGTGGGGTACACAGCCTCTTTCATTCAGCAGAACTGATGTGTACACAGAGTAGGCTTACTGACATTTCACTGACATTTGGCCCACATGTCAACACCCACTGACAGAGTTAACATGGCCCTTCAGGGCAAATTCCCCCTGTATGGTATGCATCATTAGTGCGTACTGTATATAATAGCTCTTTACTGTCTTTCCAAATGTACCGGCTCTGAGCACAACAACATGGTACTGTATGTTAGCAAGTTTTAAGTTAGATTAGACTTCAATAGAGTATCAAAATCTCTAAAAATCCCCTGGGCTCAATTAAAATTGATAAGTAATCTTTTTTCATCTTTGCATCTTAGACTAGCTGTTGCTCGCGGAATAATTATCCATCTCTACATGCTTTTTAACCATTGTGTGGACTGGCAATGCCTTATTCTTGCTGGATCTAACTTGCCTTTAGGGGATAAGTCACAGGCTGCATTTTCCAAAGCTATTTTTGCTAAAACAAATGTTGTTTCTCAAATTTGTTTCCAAGATGGTTGGCATTCTCCCCAACGGCACCCTCTGATGATGCCATGGAGAATATGAATGGTATTTTATGCATGAACTGAGAGGCTCTTGGCACAATAAATATTTGATATTTATCTTTTAAATGAATTTCGATTGAATTTTCAAAGTGCTTAAATATTTACTGCTATTAGATGGCATTTCACGGTTCTTTTCCCCCACATGCTTTGACTTCCAAAGCTGTATACTGTGCCAAGCTCAACATAAGCTCTGTTTTAATTCCTCTGCATTCAGATATTGTGTTTTTCTTTCTCCCTGCAGATTTGCTTTCATTCTGGGACACATTCAAGTGCTAAAGTGCAGCCCTTTAGTATGAACTTGCATAAGCGCTATACAATAACCCCACAACTGGGGCAATCTTTCTAAAGATGTTTTTGGACCATGAAGAAACTGTAACAAGGTGAATGGAAAACAAAACCCTCATGTTTTGGGGGGGGGGGTTTGACTATTTGTATCTTTGCATACTGTGTTACTTCTCTAAAATCATTTACAAAGATTCCATAAATAATAAAGAAGACTGTAAGAGTGTGCTGCAGAAAATCTTAGCATTATATTCATATTTCTAAGAGCCCAAATAGAAGTAATGTAACATTTTTCATGGAGGGTTATGTTACAATTAAGTTCACAAAAGATAATGAAAAAAGTCATCAGGTATCAACCTGAAATAAACCATTAAATATGTTTTTGGAGCTCAGGGTTGAAATCAGGGTTTTTGACAAAGCATTAGCATTAAATCAAAAAGCAAAATCATTCTTTTTAATATATGTTCATTTTGAACTGACCAATTCTATGCAAACATATTGTTGGTCTGGTGGTGTCCAGCAATACACAATGTGACCCTTTACTCTTCAAGGTCATCAGATCATTACTGGTGCATATTAAGCACATTCATAAGAGCAACTTAATCATCACCTGGTGCAAAAGACTCAAAATCTTGAAGGACAGGAAGAACTTTAGTTTTCCAGAACACAGATTCATCCATGTTGTCATCTCCTGTGTCTCCATGCCCAAGCTTGACTTCTACAGCAGAATGACATGGGGTGGGTGTCAGACAAATATATAAACAGACAGACATATGTACTTGATTGATCCCGGTAAGGAAATTCAGAAAGTTAACTTGAGCATTTCTTAAAGCATATGAATGTAATACAGGATGTTCAGCATAGCATGAAAAGGTCAGAGTTTCACACCCACATGCTTTTTCATTAGTGTCTGTTCTGTTCAAATGTCTCTGTGAGCATTTGCGTTGTGGACGAGCTGCAGGAAGCAGTGGGTTGCGAAAACAACAGATCAAACGGCTATCAACTGGCATCTGGACAAAGAACCTTGAGAAACTGCTGCAGCAAAAGTGGTTTAGGTTTCCAATCCGATCAGATGTTTGCGGCTACTACCAAGATTGTGAGACCTTTGCCTTGTTTAGCACGTGTTGGTTAGCGATTTCAAATGCAGATAAATAAAATATAGATATAGCAATATACCTGGTTTTGATCCTCTTGCACTGGATGCAGTTTGCAGTATCCTATTAAATCACAAACACAAATAAATGTTCATACAGAGCAGATTGAGAGCATAAATGACATCACTGTTTAGATGAATCACAAAAACCTACATGTTTAACCTATACATTTTTTTTTCAAAGTCTAAAGTTAAAAATGCTTAATATGCATCAACATAAATACATGTTCAAAATATATATAAAACATTTATATATTTATTAATTTATAAATGGCAGTATTATCATAGAATTTTCCTTGCAAACACAAGAGGTCACTATTGTGATATTCTGATGTAGCCTTTCATTGCCCAATTTTTTCTTTATATCTTTTTCTTTAACTGTCAGTGGTTTCAAAATCAGCTAACGGTGGAAAATAGATAACTTTCAAAATGTGCTTGTGTAAATGTTCATTAAAATATGCGTGCATATAAAGGATACTACAACAAACAGGAAACCACAGGTTCATGTGCTTGTCTCAGAGCTAGTCATGGTGAATTTTATCTCAAATATCAAGATATCCGTTAACACGATTTAAGTCTTTACTGTCATTAAGAGCAGGTTAAACTGACATATTATGTCTCAAATGTACTTGTACTGCTTACAATTCTCAATTTGTATAGTACAGTATAATGTCATCATTCATCTTTATCGTATGTCACATGGGTATTTTATAAGGATTTAGAAGAACTGATGGTATGATTGAGCATATTTGTGGCATTGATCATGTTTGGGCTTTGTACTGTCTTGATAATGCCTCATTGTTGATGGGATGCCTCGGCCGAGACGTGATCTCATCGCGTGAATCTCAAATGAGACTGTACTGGTGGTCAACAGACCAGTCAGCCAGCCAGCCACAAACGGCCTGCATAATCCAATATCGCTCCATTAGCTACTATAACAAGGATATGGTAGAGATATAGAGGGAGAGAGAGGGCTTGCTGCCTGACTTTAACTTACTATTAAATTCCAGAGTGTCAGTAAACGCATCCAGATTGGAAGCATTACAATTTTCATAAGTGGGCATTCTGGGCAACGTATTAATGAGAGCGCTTGGATTTGAATAAACAAATCTTTTAGTGTGGTCTTACTGATGGTTGTATGGATGGATGTACACAAAAGAGAATACCTTTTAACTCTGATAACTTTGGCAACGGTAAGGATTGACAACACTGGGATCTACTGATCCTCAGAGTGATTAACAAAAAACAAGTTTAGTTTCTGAACAGGGTGTCCTGAGAGTCAACAAACATAAAAATGTTTTATTGCTCTTCTTTGGCACAGAGCATAAATCGATTTACTGAGGGAGTTTGATGATCCGTCGACAGTAGAGGTTTTTGTTATGAAGCTCAAAGGGACAAACGTCTGATGTGAGTCCCTGTCATAAACATGCTGCTTCAAAGCTACCCATCTACAGAGGTTTCAAACCTCTAAACATGTGTTCAATACAATTACACATGTAAGGGTACATTAAAAGAACAATAAACCTTTAAGTCCACATAGAAGACAGCAAAAGAGATATTTGTGCTCAAAAGCATACCTGTGTTTAGTAAGTATGTGCAGGTCTGTTTCAGAGGAAGAATTTGTTGTATGCTCTGTAACATCAGAACAATGTAGCTTTTCTCTGTCACCTGGTTGGTCTGCTCCAGTCCTTGCCTCTAGAGACATATCTGAATAGGCACACAACAACACAGCTTAGCTAAACAATGACAAAAACGCATATAATAATACATATAATCAATATGTATTTTTTTATATTTTTAAGAGAAATTTCTTATGCTCACCAAGGACACATTTATTTAATAAAAAATACAGTAAGGGCAAAACCGTAATATTGTGAAATATTACAGTTTAAAATAACTGTTTTCTAGTTTAATATATAAAAACCATATTTTTAGCATTCTCATTCTTATACGCTGATTTGGTGCTCCCAAAAAAAAAAGATTTCTAAATATTATCAACATTATCTATAAATATTACCAAATGCTGAAAACTGTTGCACTGCTTAATATTTTAGATTTTTGTGGAAACCATGATACATTTTTCAGGATTTTTTAATGAATATTTGAAAACAAAAACATGTTTTAAACAGTTTTTTTTATTATTATTCTTAGCAAGCTATTGACAGGACAAACACACATTTTGTTTTCTCAATACAAACAAGCTCAGGGCATACACAGCAGAGTTACATCCTGGGGATGTAAACTGATTTATATCAGATTTTTGTCTATTTATTTTGGTTCAGTATGAAATACTGTATCAGTTACCTGACTCAAGTAACACTTCACAATAAGGTTAATTAATTAACAACATTAGTAAACAAACTAAGAATGAACAATACTTCTACAGCATTTATTAATCTTGCTTAATGTTATTTTCAGCATTTACTAATGCATTATTAAAATCAAGTTGTGTTTGTTAATATTAGTTAATGCACTGTGAACTAACATGAATAAACAATGAACAACTGTATTTTCATTAACTAACAATAACAAAGATTAATACATAGTGTAATAAATGCATTGTTCATTGTTTGTTCATGTTACATTAACTAATGACACCTTATTGTAAAGTGCTACCCTTTTATAATTGAAAGGAGAAACAAAAAAGGAAACAAACAGGTTAATAAAACACTGTTTTAGTTCTTTTCTTACTCTTTGAGTTTGGTCTCATGGGTGGTAGCCTGTTTATGGATGCTGCTCTAAGCAGTTTGGCTCGAGAACCTCCTGATCCTATTCTTGCATTCCCTCGTTCAGCTGGGGGTTTGGGGAGAGTTGCTTCATCAACACCGCCATCCTCATCCAGGGACACAGACAGCCCGGGTTTCTGGGATTGAGAGAACTCTTGAATTACTGTTTCCTGTTTTCATTTGAATAGTCAGACATAAAGTTTTGAAAGGCTCCTTACATGTTCCAGTGGGCTGAGACGAGTTCCAGAGCCTGGCCTGGAGTCAGGAGCTTCAAAATGTCGGGCATGTAGACTAGAAAAGAAATTTGTGAAGGGAATTAAAACCAGCATACTAGTTTTATAAGAATAATCAAACAGCTAATGTTACAATTCAAGCACTTTAAAGAGTGCAACAGTCTGGTTCTGGAAGTAAAAATTCTATTCATTTTCCAAAAAGTGAAACTTATTTTTAACAATAATTTACAAACAGAACTGGAAATCGAGGGGTTATGACGTCAGTGGCAAGGTGCCACAATGACACTATGGACATGCTCCGTGTCACTAGTTAAAATTGCTTATTTCTCTGGATTTAAACATTCTTCAAAACATTTGGGATAATGCAATTACACAAGTCAGCAAAATATATAACACTGTTCCTAGTGGTTTTTGGATATTTTTATTTAAATGTTGTTTTACCTGAATGCAGATGGTGGTCGTCCATCAAGTGCACGAGAAGATGATTCTCCAAAGAGCTGCCGATGCTTCTCCTGAGGTGTGAAAGGCCGCTGTGTGGCAAGAGTTCTGAGAGAGCGACGGGCTTCTGACACTATCTCAGCACTCGTCTGTCTCCTGAGGCCAGTGCTCATGTAGACACGCTCACTTTTGTCCTGAAGCTCCATTAAAGACATGTTTGATCCATAGGGGTGTGTACCAGTATCATGGGCCTGAAACCTTGTCCATTATCCTATAACCAAAACTGTCTGGAAAAAAGATGCATAACTATAGTTAAAGAAGGAGAAAAATGTATCTTTTGAACAAAATCAACTGCTTCTTGTAAATATAAAGATTTAGCTGTCCCAGGAATATATAGCAGACTTTAAATTATATTTTTCTGACATTGTCATCTTTATTACTTAAGTCTATAGCTTATTACAGCAAGAGGTTTGCTGCCCTGTAAGACTTGTTTTCAATTTTATTACTTTTAAAAATGCATCCCACATACAACCGATGACATATCATCCAGTGTTGCGTTTAAAAAAAAAAAAAAAAAAATCGATAGCCAACTACGGTTGCATGTTCCACTGAACTCCTTTGGTAACAACGGAACTTGCAACTAATTTGCTTTTGGGAAACGCACCCTTGAGTGTGACAAGCACGCGCGTTCACGCACCGTCACCATGGAAACGCACAACGCTGCTACAGTAGCTCTGGTGTAGCAAAACAAAACATTCAAAATATATAAAGCACAAAGAAACTAAAAACTTAAAGAAAATTAATAAATAAACTCTTACAATGAACAACTCTATCTGTGATATTGTATTCAGGTAACCGACAATAATAATAATAATAATAAAAAAAACAAACAAAGAGTAAACCACGACAATATAAGTATCAAGTGTTGCCTGCAATCTACTTCTTCACGTTAGACAACTTGTTGCTCTTAGTAGACGATGTGAACAGCACAGAAAAACAATATTCCCATTTACCTTCATTTCCAAACGATTTTGGCCTTGATTTCACGGTTTTAAAGAGATCATCTTTAATCCAGAAAGACGAGCTTGTGTGACAGCAGAAAGAGGGACGCACGCACGCCTCAGGGTCAATCACGGCCACGCGCATGGTCATGTGACACAGGGAGGCTCTTGTTGTGTGAAACCTTACTGCCTTTGAGCTTTTTTATGTTATCTTTTCTTCCATTTTATTTTTAAAACAAGTTAATTAGGAATCATAATCCATAATTAAATAAAGATTGCCTTAATATATAACATTATTTCCAACGGGGAAAAAACACAGGTGAGACAGTTCAAAACTTGACGTATTCGATAAAGAAAATACATTTATTTTTATTTGGTCTAAATAAAATAAATCCTTAATTTATATTCCTCTCCAAAACTCATAGTATTTGCCTGGTGTTTAGTGAGAAATCCTAAAATTCAGAGCCCACAGAGACGCCAAGTGCATCTGTGAGGCGAGACGTAATCACGCACGAGACGACAGGTAAGCTGATATCGTAATAACTTCCCACAGAGCTTGTTTTATCATTTTGAGAAACTGTCCACATTGTTTAACTGTCCACCATTTGACTAAATTATTTTCTAGAAACGTCAAAGATTTTAATTGATGAAGATGTAGACTAAATATTATTCATAATGCAAATACAATACATGAAGCATTGTTCACAACACGTTTATTTTTTTATTTTTATTTTTTACAGCAGTCAAAATTACTTTGCAAATGAGACTGACATGAGACGTCAGTCCAACACTATACGTACAAACCTACTGTTTCTCTGTTCCTCAGAGTCAAATGCATATATGAGCCATCTTTTGGCTCAGTGGTTAGATTTAAATAGCTCTACAAGCTTCATTCTCATGGATACAAGAAGTCTCATTGGTGTAATGTGATTGAAGGAGCTAGCCAATAAGGAGTTAGTATGAGAGTGCTCATTGGCCAATAGCTGCATAGATATGGTTGCCCTCTTTCATTGTCACTAGGGGAGTGTGGTGCCAAGGATGGCAATCTTGATAACAGTATGTCATGTGTACTGTATTTCTCAGCTTGTCAGATTTTAGATAACGCTTCCACAGAGTGCACACAACTGTGTTCAGAGGGCTGCATGAACGGTGTAAATTTAATTATCTTGTGAACCTTGACACATACACATATACACCACTGACGGTGGTTGCGCTTCTTCTACGTCAGTGAGGTAAATTGGTTTGCTTTGCAAGGAAGGAACATCATTTTCTTGTTGCTGTCTCCTTGGCAACCACTTCCTTATGGGCAGTCTTTGGACACACATTCACTCCCTCACCTGGGGATAAGGAAAACGTGAATGTATGACGAAGAATTTAAGTAATGAGTTTGTTTAGAGAAACTATGAAACTAATATTTAATTGAGTTTAAAGTGACAATGTAATCAAAATTGGCCATTCTTATTTTTTATCTTATCTTATTTTAATATTTATACATTTTTATATTTGTCTTGATTTTTTTTTTTTTTTGTATCTGTGCACATCATTCATTTCATAAAATTCATGTTTTTAAAATTCTCGTAATGTTTAATCAAAAACATGTCCACATCCCCTCGCAGGAAACAATAGGCAAGAAAAGATGATCAGCTTAATGCTGACTTACTTTAATGAGATAATTGAAGTCCTCCACTTTTGGGCCTGTCTGGCTGTTGTAGTTCACATGCTGCTTTGCATATTTATCTGTGTTTGATTTGTGAAAGCATGATAGAGGAACAAACTATTCGGGGCACTGTTCAGATTGTAAAGTGGTGCAAGTAACCAAATCCCAAAATACATTGCTGTCAATGTCTCATGCCAGCACCTACTCAGTCACTCGTTTGACCTTATTTGACATAAATGAAAACACCTGTGGTGTACCAGACATGCTTTAGCCTGCTCGGCATAAATAAAAACACACGGTCAAGTATGTACACTATACCAGGATGGATTGTAAGGATAAACATGTAATTGTTGTTGGAGCCATAACCTTTTGGCCAGCGCATTGACATATGGTGCAGCAGAGCTTGCTTTATACAGTATGCCTTATTATATATCACACACACAAGCATGCATATATATATATATATATACAGCATTGTTGTTTGAATATAACCTTTATAGTATGGTGGTGAGAGACAAAAACCTGAATGGTTTGTTTTGGAATTAACATGAACATAAATATAGGCGGGATTTGTTTTGCTTTTGGAAAATTTGTTGACCTTTCCATCTAACATACTAATTTGCTGAAAGAAAAATAGTGAGAACAAGCAGCTGACTGCTTTGGACACTGCCAGTTTCCTCTCTAACACAGTGGCTTTGATTATGACACAGTGACGACAGACTGCTGATTGACTCATCTGCTCACGATGCTGTCCAGAAAAGCCAGCCACACTCTCTCACTTTGTTCTGTGAGCTCTGAGTGGGGTGCTATATATTTTAGACAAATATTAATGAATTCAGCAGCTGTTGCACAAGATATAATGCAAAGTGTTGAGGCTACATATTATGGGCCATACTGGCCAACTTGTTGGCTGGTCGACCCAATGCATTTATGTACAGAATAAGCAATGAGATTCTGGTGGATGAGCGCTTAGCCTCCAGTTGTGCACTTCTGTTCTATGGCAAATGGTAAATGCGATGGCTGTTAATCTGAGCAATCTATCCAATCCAAGCATGCTCCTGCTGTACAACAGTCCCTGATTGGTCTTTACTCATCGTCCCTACCCACTATACCCACCCATCATACCTGAAATTTCAATTTCTATTGGTTGAACATCCTGACATTTTTAAATGACATTGCAAAACATTGCATCATCATCCTCATCACAACGCAATCCCAGATGTCCTGTAGCTTTAGCAAAGAAACATGTGAGGATTATGCATTTACATGACGATTGCATACAATGTGATCTGTTTAAATAGAAAATGAAAAAGTATGTAAATAAGTAAATTATACAGTTGACAAGGAAACTAAAACCGCTGATTCATTCAGCAACAAAACAAGTGACTGCCTTTAATGGGTCATTGAAATATTTACTTAACAGATTAAAAATGCAGTGGTTCTGTTGTATCTTTTTTAGACAGGCAGTATTGACAATAAAACGTAATTTACTTCATATTAAGTTCTTGTTTATTGAACATTTGTGTAAAATCAGTATCTCATTTGCAGGCAAGCTGATATTCAGGGAAAACAACACACTTGGTTATGTCATACTGCTGAACGAGATCATATGTTATAAATAAAAAATAAATACAGGAGGATTTTTGCACCAATATCTTAAATTTTGGTGTTATTTTTTACCCCAAACCCCCATTAATTTCCAACCCTGGGTGATAATATCCACACTGTGTTTTTTGTCACTGTGACACACCTCTCGTCAAACCCTTCTGAGAATGTGCAGGACAATATTGTCACACACCCTGAGCTAAAAAAGGCCCATTTTATCCACCCCTCTACACCTACTTGCACATAATGTAAAGAAATAATCAGACTAATGCACATTAATAATGTTGTTAGATAATGGAATGTTGGCACAGCTAACATTAATTATAGCTTAATTATTGCAGTCATAATGGCAGGTGATATGATGCAGAGATGTCACCTAACATGCATATACAGTATAATGTAGTCAGCCAACAGACGGTAAAGGACTTTTCTTTAATTCAAATTTTTCTTTAGATATGATTCTATGAGGTTTATTTGAGGATTTCATTGGATGTGAACACAATGGGACTCTTTGTCTTTATTTCTTGTGTTTGTGGGGTGCTATACTACTGTTTGCCTTCCCCCTCTCCCCTGTCCCTGTCCAAGATTTATGTAGGTACAGCCCTACTTCTCCCTTCACTGCTGATTAGAAGGTTCCCTAAGGACTGTCATAAATGTGCTCTATCTATTTCTCTCACTCCCCCCCCCCCCACCCCATGCTTATGTCCGTGGGTCTGTATACCCTATAATGAATAGAATTTACAGCACTCATCTGGCCTGGGAAACAGAGATGAGTGTGCAGTTGGATGGTTGGTGTTTGTGTCCGTGTGAGAAGGGTCAGGGTGAATATGTCTATGTTATGTGAGAGATGCACATAATGGTGCTAATAAATCATCACTTTGGTCCACTTTCCTTTTGTAATCATGTCAGAAATCACTAAGGGCACAGATTGTATACAGTAGATTATCGCTTTATTATCTCACCAAGAATAGGGACTCATTTATTCTGTCTCAGTGACATAGAAAGATTGTAATAAAAGAAAGGGATGGTTCATAGGAGAGAGAATGGTCACTGAAAGATGAAAGGAATAGGAGAAAAGGATCACATATCAGATGATAGAGAATCTTTGTTGGACATTACAACAGTATCAAGTGCTAAATGTTTCCCCCTCTGTCCCTGCCATGCATACACAGGTGTGCATTCGTGTGTTTGAGAGACATGTTTTTATATAAAATGAATGATCTAGTATTAAATGCTTGTGATGTGGATGGTAAATAATGAGGAATGGCAAGACAAATTGTAGAAATAAAGGTCTGACTCTTGGTGATGCTAGTGACTTGCATGATTCTTAATGACACATTACAGTCAGACGTTTATCTAAGTTATTTCAAATTGTATTTTATAGTGTGTTCTCGTCTGAGTCATGTGTGACCTGTTGTGAATTTATACCTCAGATGACCTGAGTTTGAATCCTGGCTCATAGTCCTTTTACAATCTTGTTTATTGCTTTCCTATCCAATTCTGTCCTATTTAAAAAAGATGAAAATGTTAAAAAATAGTACTTAAAAAAAAAAAAAAAACAATAAAACAACAATGTGCCAAATAAAAAACACGTGCCAGGTGCAGTTTTTTTTTTATATCACTATTCTTTATGTAAGTACAAGGAAAAAATACCTAAATAAATCTATGGTGGCTCAGTTCTGGACCCATATACTCTATATGACTTTACATGGCATATTACAAACTTGACCTTCTCAACATTTTTTTCAGAAAAGTAAACATAAATGTCACTATGATTTTATGAATATGATATAGGCTATAAATTGTTACTAGACCATAATAAACATTATTTACTTATGTGTGAGATGCAGCACTAGAAGAGGAGACATACTAAACAGGGATGAAGTCCCTGTAACTGGTTCAAGTGTACTAGATACAGTTGTTAAATGAGGCTACCAGTGACTGAAGATAGGATTACCACAGATTCACAGGATCTTGTGCTGTGCAATTAGACCAGGCCTCTGTTGGTTGAAAAGAGCGAGGTAATGCACAGCTGATCGAGTAGATTGATGTGTGCTTCACTTAAGGATTTCTCTGTCTGCATTGATTTCAGGTTCTCACTGATCACAGCACTGCACATGATACTGTATATTGTATGGATGTGGAGTGTAGCCCTTTAATAGGGTAAGTGATATTCATTGAATAAAACCTAAATAACTGTACCCTTTATTTCACAACACTATCATAGTTCTCACAAAACAAATTATGCGTAATAATAGAAAAATTGTACAGCATTCATTTGAAGCCTGACAGTAATTAGCAGCATTGCTCTAAATTGGCTTAATGCAGAGATTTAATCTTTATCTTTCTGCAATATTTGTATTGTACAAACCCCTTTCCACCTTGTAGTAATTTGCTCAGCGCTTTTCTTCCAAATGTTGAACTGTGTTTTCCTTCCTGTGTTTAATGCCTTGAAACATATGATGTTCTCAAATAAGCACTAAAGAAGAAAAACAAGTCCTCTTTACTAATCACTAATTGGCTCTTTAGTTATTAGATGACTAGTTGACTATCCTGTCCCATCCCTGCTCTAAATGCTGAGTGTATACATGCCTATGTCCTGCTGGTGTACTGTACGTGTAGTGTGTGACAAGGCCTAATGGTGTTTTCAGTTACGTCACACTGCTTTGAGGCAGATTGTATTCTACTGCCTAATGGATAGTAAACCTGAGATCCCTCACACTGGCTCTCTCTCTCTCTCTTTGTTTCTCTGTCGCTCTTTTACCATGTCACACTATCCCTTCAGCAATGACATCACCACACCACAGCCCAGTTCTCCAATCCCCATGTCATCAATCTCTCGTCACACAGCTTTTGACCGGTCAGACCGCAGCAGTGACAGGTCTGGCCTCACCTGAGGAGTCAGAGGTGAAGGCATTCATGGCACGCCTGTGATACATAATATAGTCGTCCATTAGCCCATTTATAGCACTTTATTTGTTGTTTACACACAAATGCACTATTATAAAATACCTCACGCTCTACACACCTAATTGCACACACTGTTACTTATCTGTCATCATAGATATATTGATGTGCTCACACGTGAGTGAGACAGAAATATCATAAGGCATGATGCTGTGCTATTAAGATACACAAAAGTTGTTTTTAGTAGTTTTATTTGTATCTTTAGTTAACAATAACAGCACTGGTCTTAAAGCAAGATTTATATCAAATTTATTAATTTTGACGGAGACCTTTTAACTTTGAAGTCAGATTTGTTTTCTGACTCCGAATATTGTTCCCATAGCAAAGATCACACCTTGAATACACACATAAATATACAGACCTCTGATCCATAGTATTGGCAAAACAGAATTGCCTTTAGAGTTATATAACAATCCTTGAACTTTGGGAGTGAGTGCATCTGTGTTTCAATAGGACAGGTGGGGAATTCCAGACATTTCTTATGGCCCTGTCAGTATTGGCTGTTGAGCGTCTTATGTCACTTGTACATATAAGCTGTTTGTGAACTCTTATATTAGTATGTAGAGAAGAGATGCTGACAACTTTATTGACATTAAACCTTGTAACTGACACTTTGAGAGTACATTAAGGTGTACCAAAGTCTATATATATATATATATATATATATATATATATATAACCAAAGTCATATTATCAGTGCACCATAACTTCCTAAGGGCATAAGCCAAGGTTCAATGTAACACTTGACAAATATATTTATTTTAGTCTTTCGCCAAAGTGACTGCTGTTTTAAGAGGTCACTCAAAATAAGCCAAAGTCACAACATAGTTGATGGAAAGTCATCTTGTTGGGACTTGTTCAAGGTTTAAATGGATTGAATTTTAAATTAACTTGAAACAACAGCAGAGACATACTGTATAGCTCAACCAAGCTTTATTTACATGCGCAACATTTCTTATACAAACTAGATTACAATTCAAAATGGAGTACACAGGAAAAATACTCACAAACATCTAGTAAAGAAGTCATATGACTATAAGATAAGAAGTAAAAGAGCAAATGTAATAAGCAGAAGGCGGTGAGGGAGGAAGGCTACGCTCAAGGTGGGAAAATGTGGAAATAGCGGTATTTGCTGATTATAATGATGGGTGTAGTAATTAAAACCTGTATTGTTTGAGGATGCTCAACTAGTTGTATATGGGAAGACATGTACCTGTGTCAGTCATCTGGAAAAACAAGAATTTTATGGTGTTTATTTTTCTAGTGAAAGAGGTGTAAGAATACAAGCAAGGCAATTTTTGAGACAATAAAAATTTACAAGGTTCAGATGCCTTGTAGGGGCAATTTCATTGCGTACTGGATAGAATTATCTACAATTTGAATTTGACAATTGAATATGATGAAGGCAAAAGCTTTAGGTTGTGGAATCTTGGAGTAAAGCAGGTGTGTCAAACATATGGCTTAAATTATGCATTCATTTATTATATCAGTATTTTGTACTAGATTTTACTTTTTACCTACATTAGGACATATAAACACTTTAATTTACATTGTTGCATGTTCTTGCATCTAAACTTCTTTTTTCTTGTCAATGATGCTTGATTAATATTCCGTAATTACCAAATTTGCAAGCATATAATCAAAAGATATGTGAAATAGTAAATTTAATCTGTTCTGCTTTTGTTTTAACAAATTGTTGGTTATTAGTGCAGCTTTATTCATTTATGAAATGCATGTAGCGTGCATAAAGAGTTAAATGCATACTGTAATGTTTCTTTTGACACACCTGCTGTAAGCCATGTCTGTCCAACTGCCCAATTAACAACAATTTTATTTTGTTCAGCACATGGACTTTAAAAGTATATCTGTATTAACACTAAATTTCATAAGTATAGCAGGATGTATACATATATATGCATTGCACACTATGCATATGTACATTTACATGCATGCTTTACAAGGACGTATGCAGTGAAGGGTAACCCACTTCGAGGGACAGAAACACAGAGCATTAGGATTTGTACATGATTTGTGATAATAGTTGAGCACAACTGAACAAACAAACAAAAAAAAAGTTTAATATAGTGACAAACCCACCATAAAGACATCAAGAAACTGACAATAACAGGATGGATTCCTGTTGCTTCATCTCCTTACATCAGAAGTCTGTTGTTCATGTACAAATGTCCATAAAAAGTTTTTTGAAATTGTGTACAGCCAGGTTGCAGTTAATTCAAGACAGGGCCCTGATGTTGTAATGGAGACCCCACTCTCCCCTGAGCAATAGTGATGCATTTTGCATATAGGGACAGAAAAGTCCCCAATTTCACTGTGTGTTTTGTGATTTTGGCTGCCAGCGTCTCCTACATTTTCAAGTAATTTGGCAAATATATAAAAGATAGCTTATTGTTTTTGCTCAGTAAAGATGGCTTCCAGAGGAAAGGCCCATCAATCATTGAATGCTGCCATGATGCTAATTGCTAATGCTAATCAATTATACTATGCCCTCGTGGCCAGGGAAACACAGATGGCCTTAATAATAGGACAGGGCTCAACACTGATTATTTAGCACCTGGTATGGCATGGAAATGTCCACGATGCAAGTTAATATTTACTTATTCATTACATTTGGCTACATTTATATGCGAGAAGTCCAAACATAACTTTGCTGGCTAAATAAGACGCCTCCACCTGCTAAGCTTTCGATTTTACCACTTTTTTGTACAGTTACAGACAGTACACACAAAGTAATTACTTCTTATATGGTTATATTCAATCACAAAAATTTATTACTTAAGTATTATTATGAGGCAACTATATTTCAGATTGGAAACTAGGCTAACTACTGAATGGTAACAGCGAATTCAAAATGAAAGCAATGGTTGAAGTGCACGGTGTCGAGCTACATTACTCCACCTGAGCTCTGTAATTTTTCAGGTTAAGTCTCCACCTCTATATCGATCAGTGACTACACAGTTAGTGCTATGAGGATGACAGAAGTAGCCAATCATTTAACAAAAAAGTTAGGGAAAGTAGAGAGAGACCCCGGCCAAGGAAACAATGTTTATGAAAGGAAAGCTACAACAGGCCTCTTTAAATTTCTTTTTAGATTACATCACCTCTTAACAAAGGGATCATTTTAAACATTGCATAATGTTGCATAATGATCTGTGAGTTCGCTGTTTGTTTGTTTCTCCAATGGGCAGTCTTTTGTTATAGTCTTGGTCTGCTGAACTGAAGGTAAACATCATCAGGATGTTGTAGTCAGATGGACCTGTAAACAGGCATATCATCCAGTGCTTGCCGCAGACAGCAAACTTGGCAAAGGATACTTCAAGTCTGTTGGATGTTTTTTTTTCTTTTTTTTGTGCAGGATATTTCTTTGTAGTTGTTATTCTCTTGTTTGTTGTTTTCTCTGCAGTTCTGAGCCTAGATAGAGAGAAAGAAAAGTAAGTAATACTTTAATAAGAAATTTAATAAGAAAAACAAAACATCCTGTACAGTATAAGGGGCCATTCAATCAAAAAGTGATTTTGCATTCCACTGCAGTACTTTTCCATTGGTTTTTCTATGTAAACATGTGGTACACAGACAGCTTTGACCAGTGTGTTTGTGTCTCGGGTCTTTGCAGCATCTCACGCATTACACAGCATTCCAAAAAACACAGTGCTTGAAAGAAGCTTAAAAAAAGTGTCTCTAGACCTTGTTTCCATTCCACTGTGCTGCATCCTGCCTTTGTCCTGTTTGAATGGCCCCTATTAAAATATTTCTTTTCTAATCAAACTGAAATTTGTTTGTCTTTCATCAAATTGCCTTTTTGTTTCTCCATGTCATGGACAGCCACTGTATGACTGCATATTTTGGCTTACCTAAGTGACTGCCTTCAGCCAGGCACCCAACTTTGAGTGGATTGCTTTGTCCCGGTGAAGTTTCCCACAGGATTCAGACTAACAGAGTTTTGCACCAGTGCATCAAAGTTAAAATCTAGTCCATCAGAGTCCATTAGTTCTGAGCGAATTATGGAATCCACATCACAATCCAGACTGCCGTTAAACATGTCCAGGTCCAAGTCTGATGGAAAACAATCTGTTCCTGAGGGGTGACAGATCCCCACCCCGTTACTTCCATTCAGGCCAGAGTAAAAGCGAAGTCTCGGTCATCAACATGGAGGGCTGTGGCTGGAGGTGCTGTTTTGCGGAGACTAAATTATTAGCATCGTTAGCTAGACTTTGCGCCCTGTTGTTGGAGAGGGAACGCAAAGAACCCTGGACATTGGGCCCCTGTTGCTTGTTCTGGAGGTGGCTACTTCGCCCATTGAGCACAGAACTGAAGGATGACATCATGGGATCATTACGCAGCATGAGGCCATTGCGAAGACGGGAGTTTTGAGAGGTGACAGCAGTGCTGGCCTGTGATATGAGTGGGTCGGACTGCGTCATCATGACGTCACTATGACTGTGCGTGACCAGAGAATCAGAATTCAGCAGCTCCTGAAGTGAGTTCCCAAAACAAGAAACGCTGGAGAATGACATTTGCTTGTTTTCCTGGATGGTCTGCATGGGCGTCTGACGTAGGCCTCCTGCTGTAGAACCAAAAATGGTGTTACTGAATCCTCCGGTGTTGCTGCTCACAGTTTGGGATGAAGAGGAGCTTGTGGGTGATGTGGTGCTCTTGGAGCCAAAACTGAACACAGAAGACCCTTGAACTACCTGCACTTGTGTGGCGATGTTGTCCAACAGATCGACGATTAGGTTTTCAGCTTCATTGAGATTCATTGTGCCAGTCAAGTCAGCTAGCCCTGGAAGTTCAGCAGGGCACGGTTTGGAGTTTGATGAGGATGACGAGGGAGGGGAAAGACTGCTGGGGCTGGAGTAGAGCATTGGAGACAGGGGTGGGCCATCTGGAACATCATCAAGCTCTGGATTGGCCAGGATAGGTGACAAGCGTCCACTCAGGGTGCTAGCATTGGAGTTAGTTCTTGAGCGGAAGTCAGTCCAACAGGATTCCAGTTCATCGCTGCTCCGGGAAGTGGGACTTCCTGGCCACTTGGACAGACCACCAGCAGAAACGTTCTCCAGCGAACCCTCCTGGGCAGCCTGCAGAGCTGCTTTTTTCTTGGCTGCACGCCCACGTGCAGTCTTGGTGTATTTGTTACCATTGTCCATGGAGACTGCACGTCGCCTTGGCATTTTACCTCCCCCCTTCAGGATTGATCATCCACCACGAGCTCTTTCCAGTCCCCTCATTCTGTACACGGATAAAACGGCTATGCAAGGACAGGTTATGCCGGATGGAGTTCTAGAAAGAAAGCAGACAGAGAGCAGAGAAACGGATGGTTATTAATCATATGATCACATGATTCAGGAAATAATCACTTGATACAAGTACATTTTTCTATCTATCTATCTATCTATCTATCTATCTATCTATCTATCTATCTATCTATCTATCTATCTGTCTGTCTGTCTGTCTGTCGGTCTGTCTGTCTGTCTATATGCAATTTATGTAACGTACAAGACAACATAATTTATGATATCTGAAGAGCAGGTACTTTTCAGCACTAATGAATAGGAAACAAGTGGAAAATAGATGTCATTGTGTATTTCACGTACAATGTGATCTCGAGAGGCTGAGAAAGCACATTGTGCCGTGTAACTATACTAACTTAGCAGAGGAAACGTTTTTCAGCTGGTAACCTTGGCAGAACAGAGAGGTTACATTTCTAAAACATTCTCTCTCCCTTCAATAATGCAAAAGGATGCACTAGGATATACAGACATCAATATATGCTAAATATTTAAATTATCATATACATTCTAATATATACTGCGCCTTATTATTTACAACTCTCAGACATAAAAGCATAGTTCATGTTGATGAGCACATTTCTCAACTTAAGTACCCTGTCCCGTGACTCCCGAGATGTGTGTGTTGAGCTATGATGAGCGATACCACGGATACTGGTGTTTACAGTGCCAAGTCTCTCTAGAGATTAATGACATAATGTTTGTGTGTATGAGGGAAAAGAGGCGGAAGGGTATGACTAAAACCTCAATGGAGCAGCATGTTGTGAATGAAGTCATTAAAACCAATTAATTTTCTTCCTCTGCTTGCTTGGCGGCTCTAAACAAACTTGTGGCACTGACACCAAAAACAAACTTATGCCAGTTACATCAAATACAGTACATTTTCTTCCTTCTTTCCATTCATATACCTCTCTTATTTGAACTTTTCCTTACTGTGTAATCCTGTTCTAGGTAAGGCCCTCAGGAGAAAACCTTAATAAGTGTTTATTGAGTGTTTGTGCTTGTGGTTTTGATTGTCAGAGTATCAGTGTCTTTGTGGTTGTTAACACTTTTCAGAGCTGACTCATAGCAACTCTACTGCCCTTGCACTGCCATAAAATATAATATAGGTTGGAGAGGTAGAAAAAGAAAAGGCCCCCACATGAGATATTTGTGCAGGAAGCCCCCAGCTCAAATGTATCAATCCATACGTTGTATACGTCAATAAAATGCTCACTTACTATGCACCACATACAAACTATGAAATGCACAAGTGCAGTGCACACACCCTATAAAGCCTATAATTATCCTCTCAGTCAGAAAATACATACCCACACTTTCCTTAATCTGCAAAGCTCATCCTTTCAGCCTGAAACTAATGGGACACTAACAATTTTTTGGTATTTTACTGCTAAAAATTGACAAACTCTAAAACAATATCAGTTTTTACCTGTTCTGTTTACATTTTTTGCCATTCTGTGTAAATGTCTAGTAGTCAGTATGATGCATATGATCTCTCTGCACACATGTGTGTGTGTGTGTGTGTGTGCGCTGAGCACCCAGCTGCATACAGAATCTCGCTGGAACACAGAGACCTTTTTGTCCGTCAGCAACATGTGGTAACAATCCATCAATGTCAGCAGACACGCAATGCACGCACACACAACTATGGCTTCGCTCACATTCTTTTTCTGAGAGATGTGTTTTGGTTATCTGGTGCTCTCTGTGAATGTTATTGCACTCTGACTGGTAATTTTTGTTATGTCAGGAAGCCAGTGACTATACAAACCTGTAACCAGCAGGCACTTGCCCACAAATCAACCAAACCAAAACCACAGGGATATAAACCTGCCAACCCTTAAGAAAGAGTTAGACGCCGGGGAGGAAAATTATATTGATTAAGAGGACATTTTAAATATTGAGATAATCTAACTGTAGGTTTGTCATCATTTTGATGTTGAGACTATGGCTAAGCAATAGCTAAAATAAATAAATATTGGAATAGTAAATGTTGGATAACAAAGGATAGATCCCCCCCTCCCCCTATTTTTTAATATCTTAATATTATGTATTTAATTTAATACATAAAAAAAAAAATCACATTAGACTTCTGTGAAATTTTTAATTCACTGTGATTTACTAAATCAGAGTTTCGGATCTGGTTGATTCGAATAAATAAATCAAAATGACATTTTTGCAAATAAAGTTTAAATCAAGATGATAGTAAAACAACTGTCTTGATGCTCTCATTCTTAACTGAAACTGACACTCTTTAATGGGCAAAAAAGAAAAATATTGTAGTACACAACATAATATAATGAAAAATTAATTCTGAACATATTGTAAATATTCTATACTATATATCAACCAGCCCAATGGCATATGTCTAATTTTTCCATGTGAATGCAGTTCCTTTGAAAGCTTGAAAGCCAGCAAAGCGCAACTAATCTCTTTCTCTTATTGCAGTTCACACACCATGCCACATAACAAAACACAATTCACATCTTCATAAGGACCCATAAAAGTCCTCCCCCCCTCCCTCTCTTCATCACACACATACCCAGCATTATTTCAGCAGCAGGAGCACACACTTTACTGCAGTAACTCAAGGCAGGGCCATTGTATGAATACGGTTTGGCAGCTGAACATTTCACTGTGGTTGCCTTTCAATGACATGCAGAGTGTGTGTGCGCGTGTGTGTGTGTGTGTGTGTGTGTGTGTGTGTGTGTGTGTGTGTGTGTGTGTGTGTGTGTGTGTGTGTGTGTGTGTGTGTGTGTGAGTGAGGGTGTACACAGAAGTTACAATTCCAGAAATCTGCAGGAATAGATCTTATTTCTTAGCAAACCCAAGTACTGGCGTTCTTAGTATTTGGTCCATGTGTGCTTTTATGTTTGTGACCAAAAGGAAAAGAAAACATTCAAAGTCTAGTGTTTATGTTTTTAGGACGGGTCAGAGCAGAGGAGAGTTAGAGAAAGACAAAACAAGTTTGAGAGAGTTTGTGAGGGAAGACAACAGGGCACTTGAGCAGTTTAGAAATAAATAGAAATAAACAGACCAGTGTTAATTCTAAACCATATTGTTTTAATCATAATTTCTGTCTTTTCAGAAAAAATAGCCAATATTTATTAAAGTCAATATTCAGTAAGTCAATATATTTACAGTAACTGGTTGGTTTATATATACACCACCATTCAAAAATTTGGAGCCGGTAAGATTTTTAAAAATGTTTTTGAAAGAAGTCTCTTATGCTCACAAATTCTGCAATTATTTTATCAGAATATAGTGTGAACAGTAATATGGTGAAATATGAATAAAATTTAAAATAACCTTTTCTATTTATATATATTACAAAAAAGTACTGTATTTTGGTGATGGAGAAGTTTAATTTAAATTTTCAGTCTTCAGTGTCATATGATCCTTCAGAAATCATTTTAATATACTGACTGTGCTCAAGAAACATTTCTTATTATCATCAATGCTGAAAACAGTTGTGCCACTCAATATTTTTGTGGAAACTAAATTTTTTCAGACTCTTGATTCTTGAAAACAGCATTTATTTGAAATATCTTTTGTAACATTCTAAAAGTCTTCACTGTCACTTTTGACTAATTTAATGTATTGTATAGCTGATATACATTATATATATAAAATATAAATATCAAAAAGCCTCTCATTAACAAATATTTTGTTTAGTAATTTCTTTGACTAGATGGACACTATCGCTGACACAGCAAAGGTAAAAAGAAAGGCAGTTTATGCACAAATGCAAGTACACACACACACACACACACACACACACACACACACACATACACACACGGTCCAAGCATACTGACCCGCACCCTCCCACTCTCGCCTCATCCCATTCCCAGCTGCCTTGACTGCTGGAGAGAAGGAGAGAACATTCCATTCCATCCAACCAAAATGTGCATTTTCGGCCAGCACAGGACGTCTCTCCTTTTTGTGTGTGTGCATCTTATTCATAACACCATTATATTTGAAATGTGTTTTTTTGTGTTTGTGTTTTTTTTTTTGTGTGTTTTTGTGAAGTTAATTAGTCCTTGTTGACTGGTTTGTATATGAATTGACTGAAAACTGTAGTGGACCTGCATGTGGAGTGGGGCTCCAGTTCTCTCTGACAGTGCATTCTGTGTTTTCTGTTCTCTTTCTTCTGTTATTTCTACTGTTCTTTCAGAGGTTCATACTGTACATCCCAGCCAACAATATAAGAATTTTCTAGCTAAAAGTACAAAACACACAAATGAAAATAATTGTGCAGGTCATGCATGACTAACCAGCTAGAAACAATTACATAACTGCATACAAATCTATGGGAAATTTTTATTTTTCCCATAGATTTGAGTTTTACAGAATTAATCATTGGAGCGAATGTTTCCAAAACATGACCAGTACAAAGCATCTTAAGCATGTAAGACTACCCAAGTATGTGTATGTGTTGTGTGCACATGTGTGGCATGTTCAAAGACCTCCTTGTTTATCCTGGGACTTCAGATCTAGGGAGTGGTGGCCTTCCCAGCCCACTCTGTTTAGCCAATCACATCGTTCATATACAGGCCACGCACAAACTCACACCCGTTGTAAAGCTGACCTCAGCCTTGTATATGTCATCTGTGCTGTCCAGCAAATGTACACAATGACTCCTAACTTCGATTTTCTCACATTTCCGCTAAGAATTTATAGCTTGCAAACACAAATATTCGTATAAACATGCTCACTCTGATTCAAGAGCTTGGCAACCACTCTCATTAGCATGTCACAGCCACTGACTCATTGAGACATCACAGACGTTCAAATTCCATTCGTTCAACTCTAAACAAATGCACTGGAGATGGAAACAAGAAGAAAAGGAAGGAAGGGTGGTGTTAAAAATAAGAAGGACTTTAAACCCACTTTTCATTTTTCAGAAATTTCAACATTATAATTATGCTCCAGTTCCTTTAATTTGTTCATAAACTGATGGTATATAACAGGGTTATTATAGTTAAAATAAAACTTAGAACTAAATTACTTGGGGGTAATTTATAAATAAAATATATATTAAAAAATTATTTTTGCCTAGCTACATTTAGCATTTCTCATTTTAATTTAATTTAATTTTGGGTACTAAAATAACAAAGTAGAAATAAAAAAATAATAATAGAAAACTATATAAACAAATACAAATAATTAGTTAGATAAAATAACAAAATTACTAAACTTTTAACTAAAATTAAAATGAAAATATAAAAATAAAAAATAATTCTAAAATAAAAAATAATAATAAATATTAATAAAACCTATATTATCTCAATGACATTAAAACAACACTGGTATACAGTCATGTCAAAAGTCCATATAGGAAATATCAATATCACCATTAATGTATTTAATAAGTACGTAAAAAAAATATAAAATAAAATACAGGAAAAAATACTTACAAAATATTTATTTCTATATTTAAAAAATATGAACTGATAAGTAATAATAATAATAATACTAAAACCTGATCATTGACAAAGTATTCTGACATACATCTGTACAGTGTTTTAAAACTGCATTTAACCAATCCAGTGAAGAAGATTATGTCCCTCTCTCTAATCAGGAAGTACTAAATGTGCCCTTCCTGTCAGGTGATGATGAATGACTGAGAGAACTGTCTGGACCACATCTAAAGATCATCTATTTGAGGTTGATATACTACACAGGCTACGCAAAGTCTTGAAATGTAAAAGAGGGTTGGTGAAAAAGAGAAAGCTGACTATCAAATCCATGAGAAATGTGTGCTTGGCCTTGGATTTGAAGTTTATCATCAGAGTAAACTCCTCACAAGCATAAAATACACACACACGTGTGACAATCCTTTCAGTGTGTGTCTATCCTGTACTTCTCTAGGCTGCTCAACTCACTTCCCACACGTCCAAACTCTTGCTCCACACCCTCTTTGGCATTTCTCTTGGAATATGAAAGACCACACAACAGACTCAACAGATAAACAACACTGAACAGACATCAGCCACACGTGTGATATTTTTAGCTCCAATTTGGAACACTGTGTCCCTTAATGTCACAGGTTAACCTGGCCAAATTGATAGAGTAGGGACCTATTTATTCATAAGTCTTTGCCAGACAGGTCTGCTAGTATAAGCAAGATTTCTTTTTCCAAATGTTATAACAGAGAGGGTTTTTTTTTTTTCTCAGTAAAGCAATAAAACTAACTCTCATGGCTCCAACAAATCTGTTCTCAATCATTGCTGTATTTGGTTCTCACTTTATCGTGCCAGGGACCTGTTTGTCTAGCAAAATACAAGCAGCATGTATTGAACAAGCAACACGTATTTAGAAGACTACCACTGCGATATTTAGCTTATTATAATGGCAGACAGAGCTTGTGACATTTCAGTAAATAATCGGTTTCAAAGGTTTGCCTCTGTAAAGTTGTCACATGCACAGTAATGCGTGACACTGTTGGGATGATTCACTGATGAATACGGGAAATGTAGAGTAATTCAAAAAAGACTCATAATACAACAGTTTTTTTTTACTCTAATAATATTCTCATAATGAATTTGTTCATAGTGGCTGTTGTAGTCACATTGCTGTGGCTCTCGGGAGTAACTGAAAACATCTTTATCAGTGTTTGGCTCCATCTCTATGCGAATGTTTGTCGCTCTTATGCACATCTGGGCTGGATTTAAAAAAGGCTCTGTTCTGTTTTATTTTTGTGGGTGTTTGTGTGTTTGAGAATGTGTATACACTGCGGCTTTTCTAGCTATGATCACAAATACGCAGCTTGCTCAAGGGGCAAGAGTGTGTATTTCATTTGGTTTTACAATTTCATTGTATGCCTATATGAATTTCATGAATTGGTGTTGAAGTGGATTGTTGTTTAAGACCGGATAATTAGCAATCAAAGTTCACTAATACAGTGTCCGAAATCGCTCTCTCATTCACTATTCATTAGGCAGGCCTGTTTTACATTATTTACACATGAGAGAGACTAAGAAACATGGCACAAAGCAAAAACACAGAGCAGGATGCGTCCCAAACAAGTCAAGATGACAAAGCCCTTATTAAGGGGTGTGTTAGCAACATCGCAACCTGCACATTATTAAAGAATTCTCTGCAGTCAAAATATGATTAATGGCCATTTTAATCACTTTTTAATGTGACTCATCCAATCAAAATTAATCTTTTGGCTTGTGTCACCCTCCTTTTGAAAAATAAAGCACCTTTCTTTGGTGAAATATTTATTTTCCTCTCTCTTTTCTTTCTTTTTTTTTTTTTTTAAATAATATAGAATTACACTGATTGTTTTGTCAATTTGCCCTGGTAATGTTTTGTTTTATTTTATTTGATCTTTTTTCCTATTATCCTTTATTTATTGTTCATATAATCAAAATAAACAATAATGTTTACGTAAATCAATCAAAATGTTATATATAAAATATAATATTAAAATAGGCTAAATGTATTAAGTTAAAAACAATTATTTTAGATTTAAATAAATAAGTCAGTTTTTATTTATTGATTTATTTAATTATTAAATGCATTTTTCAAGAAATTTTGCAGAAATAAAGACAGCTGTATTGGAGTCCCCTTGATTTGGATTATGTGAAATATAATACAGACTAATATATATTGGTTGTGCATGATAAATAAGAGTGCATTATTTATATAAAATATGGATATAACTATATAGAAAATGAAATTGTTCACTCAGAATTCACTACAAAGTGGATGGAACAGGGAGCAATTACAGGCTCAGTTTAGGTGACTGATTTTGAGCAAACATTACTGCCCTGACCTCAACTTTTAGCCCACTAAATATCACCAGAGGTCCTATTAAAACTAACCCCCAGCCTTCATCTCCTGACCTTTAGCTAAACTACTGTGTGTGCACATGTGCCTGTGTGGAAATATTTGCGTAGAAACTTGCATTTTACTTTGCTGAGCTCGGCAAAGTATGGAGAGCCAGCACCCCACACACATTCCTGCAAAAAATAGATAACAACAATGCATGCAGTATCACTGTATGATGATAATTTACAGCCTGCACCCCAGGGATGTATAATTCATGAGGGTCTCAACGGACCTAAAAAAAAGACAAAGAAAGTAGCGTTACAGCAGAGAGTGTGTCACGGGTTTTCTGCTGTGCCAGCAATTCTCACCCCCCTCCCCTAGTTCCTGCTGCCTTGACTTTTGGGCCGCAAGATTTCCTGTTTTTCTGCTGATGTGATATTCACAAACAATAATACAATCGCTGTGTTGCACGTGCATGCACATTGTATCACACACAAATCTGGGTGGTAATGCTCAGACTTTAAATAAAATGCTTGTTGAGTGACCAGGTGACCTACTTCTAAGTTATAATCTCATGAGAGTTTTTTAATGTCTAAATAATGTAGAAATCTACTCTTCTGGCTCTTATACCAATTTGGTATTTTGTTTGCTTGTACTTCTTTACAGCCTCTGTACAGCATGTTACCACTGTTCTGGTTATGCATGTGTCATGCATGTGTTTGAGAGAGATAGAGGGAAAAGGAGAAGGACGATATCATTGCTTGATGCAATGTGGCTTCGGATAAGATGACAAGTTCATGTTCTCTGAGTACACTGTGTAGCCTGAAGAGTTTTAATCTTAGAGTAAGCTTTTTTTTTCATTAAAGTGACAGGGCACATTTTTTTGTCTATACAATGACAGTTACTGGGGTCCATACAACATTAGACATTGACAATAAATAAAATAACAAATACTAATAATTTTATTCTATTGGTCGCCACAGGGGGGCCGCCAGGTTATGATCACATGACTGTCTGAATATTATTCATTTTATCTCAGTAACCCCGTTTTATTGGACAGGCTTTTAGGATAGGCTAAATGAAACATGGCTGACTGTGAATAAAGCATTTATACAGTGCATCAGTAACTAAAAAACGTGTTCGTTGGCATGATGCTGAATCCAAACTGACCACCTTGACATAATCTAAAATTGCTGAGTATACCTTTAAACTCCGAAATATTAAAAACAGCCAAGAGTGGTGCCTGCTAATGTCTTCCTTCAAAAGATTGATTAGATGAGTAAGGATGGGGTCACTTTGGCTGCATACGTGTGTTTGGATAAATAGGAGATTAATGTTCTAAACATAGAAATATTGAGACGTGCAGGAATACGCATACCATCCTCTCCGCTTCTGTGTTTTTACTTTACTCATTTGCATTCTCATTTATACACTATAACGAAAAAAAAAAGGCCTGAAAACCCTAAAACCAAAGCATGTTTTTGTTCCAAGCCAATCACACACTAGTTGAATTGAACAACCCCCCCCACCCCTAACGAAACAACTCAGTAAACAAAAACAAACAAACAAGAGTGTGTTTTCTTGTGCTGGGTCAGGGTTTGTGTGTCTGGGACACGGCTGGTTTAAACAGCACAGTCTCTTCTCTGTGTATCTGGCTTAGGAGGCTTGATCTGTCACTTATTCGTTCATCTAGCTTTCTTTCTTCATGTCTCTTTGTTCTGGTTCTCTGAAGCACACAAGGCTTAACCACAAGCTCGCTAATGCTGCAGCTCCCCATCATGACGAAACACACTGAAACACACCGCACGGACATGTCCTCTGAGCTGCGTCTGTCTATTGATTCGCCCCTCCCCCTCCACACTTTCTCTCTCTTGCACTTTCCTTTCACAGAGATATATGACAATCCCTTGCGCTCTATTCAAGGGGTCAAGGTTTCCGTGGTTAGCATGGTCCACTTAACCCGTTCTGGTAGATGTCATAACCACACAATCTGCCTGCAAAGAGCATTTCTATACTGATAGCCATGCAAAAGAAGCCAAGTATTCTGACAGAATTCATACATTTTATTTTAAATGGGAATGCTAATAGGTTACTGTAAGTATTCTAGACCTTCTTGGCAGCAGTTTGTCTACTGTAAAAGTGTAAATAAACAGTTTTACAGGTGTGGGTAATAAGAATAGGTTATTACGTAGGAGTCATATCCACTTAGCTGTTGAGTGACATCAGTAGAACATCCTACAGACCTTTGCCCTTAACTTTATTACTGTGTCGCGGGGTCTTGCTCTTAGACCTCACTTCCACAACCATTAAGAGCACTTTCTCCAACTATTTCCTGTTCCAGACCTCATATACAGTGTTCAATGGCCTTAAAAAGTATCTGTACACTTATGTTACACTAAAAAGCAACTTGAGACCAGTTTTTGGTCAAAGTAACTACAAAAAATGAAAGCTGTGAGAAAAGGTCATCATTTTGTTTGCAGAGATGGCAATTAATCAAATTATTTGCAACTAATCATATATCATCAATATTTACTGATAAAACCAATGGAATTATGAATGGAATTAAACATGTGTCAGGGGCATGATTACAAATATACTAAAGATAATTAATATTATTATCAATGTGCATACTATTATTATTAGTCAGACTTTTTTAATCAGTCATTTAAGTGTCACTTAAAAGAATAGTTCACTCAAAAATGAAAAAATTGTCATCATTTATTCATCCTTATGTCGTTCCAAACCTGTATGAGTTTCTTTCTTATGTTGAACATGATATTTTGAAGAATGCTGGTAATCAAACAGTTGATGGTCACCATTGACTTCCATAGTATTTCTTTTCTTACTATGGAAGTCAATGGGGAGCAACAACTGTTTGGTGTCTTTAAAATTGTGAAGTGTTCAACATAAGAAAGAAACTCATACAGGTTTGGAATGACATGAGGGTGAGTAAATAATGATAACATTTTCATTTTGGGGTGAACTATTCCTTTAAGTGCACTTACATATCCAAATACTTTTTTAACCCCATATATAAGCTATTACTTCATCTGTTTACAGTGATATGCCTATATTGCATTAAAACACAAGTGTCTGAATTATGATGTCTAGGGGCATAATTAGCCGTGAGATTCCAAGGCAAGCCACAGTTCCTGGAAGACCTCTTGAGGTAAATTCAGCTTATTACGGACTGGAATGCATATCTCCATGGCAGGGGGTATCTCAGCAGAATCTTGAAGGCTGTTAGTGAAGTCCTCAATAATAGATCAGTCTCACAAGTAGGACATTTGTTTTTTTTTCCTTCCTCCTCTCCTTTCTCCCTTCTGCCATTTTGACTGGCTGACTCTTGTAAAGGGCTTTTCTCTAGTGGAACCCAGAACAAAAGCCTTCCAGTAACAACTCATATACTGCGCTGAACTCTCTGGCATGGCTCCAACACATTCACACGCTCTCCGGCAAACTGGACTCCTTCCAGAATCATTACACATGCACACTAATATACAAACTGGGCCTCTCTCTGGAATTAAAAAAGAGCTTTGGAACTTCATACAATCAACATACGTGAGTGAGCACATAGCACTGGTTTCCATCCACTAAAGAACACTCATACATGAGCAGGGAGCCAATCCAAAGGCTCAATCTCACCATGAAACCATTTTTGAAAGAGGTCTGTGCAGTAATCCCTCCAGAAACATAGAAAGAAAAGGGGGGTAGGAGGGGCAAAAGTGCTGATAAGTTCTTCAGTTGAGGATCGGAGAGCACAACTATCAGACAACTTGAAAAACCTGCATAGCAACCCTCTTACTGACACATACTGTATACATGTACGCCCATGCACACACACATACACTTCTATCTCCATCCTACCTAAAATAAAAATACTTATATTTATCAAATGTCCTAACTTGATTTAAACTGACCTCTGAGACAAATGACAAAATTGAAGCTGTGCACAGCTTTTGCAACCCTGCTCATTCTGCATACGTCTTTAAAAAAATCACTTTGCTTTCCTTGCATCAAAATGCTAACGCTTGTTCACCCACAGCAGTGACTAAGGCCATAATTTGCTGATTTAAATAGCAATCAGAAAAGGGAAGTAAGTTTATGTTCTATTTTTATTTGCAGACATACAGAAGTCTCGGTCAGATGATGAGACTTCGAAAAAGCAAAAAAAAAAAAAAGCAACAGAGGTGTGCAGGATGTTTACTCTTAGGTTCTGCTTACAGGGTCCGAAATAACTGAATAATGCATGTGTACTCTTTAGGTGTGGTTGTCAGCTGATGGTTTTTTTTTTTTTTTTACACTCTACATGTGTTTCAATGTGTTAACGAAACTCCTGTGTAAACACTGGATTTTCCAACACAAAGTTTATAAGGTCCTCACTGCCATTTAAAACAAATTTTAATAAAGATGGATGAATGGATGTCTAGGACAGACAGCTAGACACAGCTAAGATAGGAAAGACAGACAGGCAGACAAAAGACAGCTAGGTTCTGTATCAGGTAGCCTGTATACATTGTGTAAAAAGTAACTGGATCACATATTTCTGCTAACAATGTGTGTCTAGACAAACTGCTGAGCTTTGCACTTGGGCTGTATGAAATCTAGGGTAAGGACCTTGTGCATTTCAATCTGCCTAACAACAGTGATTCATAATTCATTGAAGGGTAAAATGTGCCCACCAGGCTTTTAGTAATTTTGTATTTGGGTATGTGTGCATATATAAGTGTGTGCGGGTTGGTTCACTGTAAAATGCACAGACAGAGATGCTCATGAGGCTCTTTGTCCAACCCTTTCGCTCTCTCCGTCTAGACATCCAGCGTCTGGAGATATAAGAGAGTTGATGTTTTTGCCCATGCCAGGTTGCCTAACACGTGTGTGTGTGTGTGCAGTGGGAGCTTTTTAGAGGGGATAGCTATTCACTGCGGTTAAGCTTAGCAGCTCAACAGACTTTCGGTGCTTTTTTTGGCACACTTTAGGGACTCAAGCTAAATTCCTGTCCGTGCCAGAGGGAAGTGCTTTTAGAAGTACATGGGGCACTTTCAGGGCACAGTCGTTAAAGACAGATACAGAATTGTAGTTTTGGACAACGCTCAAAGCCTGCTTTTCCCCCTCACCCTGGCTTTCTCTTTCTCTCTCATTTTCACTGTAAATCCACTTCCTTTGAAAACACTACAGCTTTCCAAGGTCTGTTTAGGTTGCCAGTGTTACATCTAGTTAGAATGAGAACCACTAAATGAGACAGATTTATGTTTGCATCCTTGTATATTTATATGTAGTGGTTTGGGCAAAGTTGGTTCAGAGGTTGTGTCATAGGAACCAGCCATTGTTGACGTCTTCTTTGGGAAACAAGATCTCTTTTTACAGGATTAAAAGAGTATCTGTGACCACGATATGCAAATCTGTTTTGGCGTTACATTCAGAAAAGTTGTTCCAAATGTTTGTCACCAATTTGAGACTAAACACTAATGCGTTTTAGTGTCGTTAATGCGCAGACTGGATAGAAGAGGCCTCACAGTCTACTCCTCCCTCTGTCCTCTCCTTCACTCCCTCCCCCTCCGCCCTTTTCTGTAACTCTGAAAGAGAGAGCTGGAGGACTGCCAGAGTACACGACCGCACAGTACACCACACACTAACACATCACGCAGCACAGCTACACACTGACCTACATATGCTTCCACTGCGCTGATTGAATGCCCCACTGAACCTTCCAGCCAATCACAGACAGGGGAGGAGTGCAAGTCAGCCAATAATGCACCTCATCCTCAGCACAAGCTCTCACAGTCTCTGTACAATTTTAGAGTTAAAGCAAGAAAAAAAAATGCTCTCCAAGAATGGAAATTATGTGTGAATATATATGTTTTTCATCCTTTTGCACATGATTTTCAGAATTCCTGAACCAAGGTCTGTGCTGGGTTTTGTTTCTGTAAATTATGGGGTATCTGACTGATGTTAAATTTGCCTGCTCACCGCTGAGACCAAACCTCAGTGGACTATGAAGAGGGTAGTGTGTTGGCCAATCAAATATACACTGCATACCCTAACACACACACAAAGAAACACAAACTCCTGTATAAACTTACACGGACACACACACATTCAACAAACACCAAACAGGGTCATTGGGAGGTCATATAAACAGAGCAGTGATTCCCAACAATTAAAATACTTGAAAACATTTTGATTTGTTAAACCTATAGAACAGAATATTTATTTATTTATTTATTTATTTATTTCCAGTACTTACATTTATTAATTACAAAAAATTTAAACATAATTATTTTTATCAATTAAAATAACAAATGATTAATCAGATTTTTTTTCAGTTACCTTTTAATAAAAAAAATGCAAGGAAAAAAACTTTGATTATACATCGAAGTGAATTACACTACTGTTCAAAAGGTTTTTTTTTATGTTTTTGAAAAAAAAGTTTCTCAAAAGCTGCTTTTATTTGATCCAAAATACACTAAAAACTTCTATTTAATTTATTTTAAAATATAATTTATTCATGTGATGACAAAGCTGAATTTTTTCAGCAGCCATTACTCCAGTCTTCAGTGTCACATGATCCTTCAGATATTATTCTAATATGCTCAGGAACCATTTCTTATTATTGTAAAATTTGAAAACAGTTGTGATGCTTAATTTTATTTATCTTTGTGGAAACCATGGTATTCTTTTCAGGATTCTTTGATGAATAGAAAGTTAAAAAGAACAGTATTTATTTGAAAAAGTTTTTTTTTTTTTATATATATAATAATGAGTCTTTAGTGTCACTTTAGATTAATTTAATACATCCTTGCTGAAAAAAAAGTTTTTTTTTTTAAAAGGTATTTTAATAAAAACTGCACCCAAACTTTTAAACCGCAGAGCCTTTTTAACAAAAATAGTTTTTAGTGTGTGTGAATTATGTGTGCAGGATCAGACATTTTTTATTCATTCGTTCATTCATTAGTAGGCAGGAGGCTGTCAGGATACATAAAATTATATGTGTTGGGATATGATGTTTATCCTTAAAGGTTGGAAAATGCTGTCATCCTCAAGGAATATTAATGGTCTTTATTTGTTATTATTTTTATTGGTTTTTTTTTTTTTTTATTTATCTTGGCCTGTTTTTTTATCTGCCTTTACTCTTCCCCTGACTTTCTCCACCTTTTTCTTTTTCGTGGTGTAACTTCTCTCTCCATTAAGCAATCTGGTGTGAAGCATGGTGTGATAGTGAAGCTGATGTAACCACACAGCAGATTACACTATGATCCTTCGTTTAATCTCCGCGCGCTCTCTGTACACACACACTGTATGCGTACATACACACATCGCACACTAAGTCAGCTCATATGACCAGCCACCTGACTAGGCCTCAAGGTTTAGAGACTAATCCTCACACTGCACATCACACCAATGGGAAGTTGTCTTTACTAAGCATACTGTATACAAACAAGTCAATCAAACAACAAGTCAAAATAACACTAATATATTAACCAAGGGTTGAAAGCGTCTTCAGATGAATGCTGCAACTCAGCATAACATTACGTGTCAGAAAGCCTGGCCTTTGTGTTCTCCTGGAAAATCCTTGGATCCCGCTGCACAGCTGCAGGAAGAGGGAAAAAATAGAAGGGAGCAAAAGGCTGGGTGGAAGAAAAAGAAAAGTAAAAACAAACGGAGAAGAAGTGGGGAGAGGAGAGACAGGAGAGGCACACTAACCCATATTTACCAAGCAGCACTGAGACGGAAGAAAATCCGTTGGGAAAGGCAATGACTTTACCAATCATTTAGACCAATAATACACACACTATCATATGTGGCACTGATACTGTGAATGCTAACTCACACCAGCGTCATATTCTCACTCGCATATGTGCAAATCAATCAGTCTAAAAGCCCTTTCAGTCGAGAGCTGATGTCATTCCCAGCTAGATCATCAGCAATCCTCTCCCACTGGACCAATCTCTATCTATCCATTTGTCTCTTTCCATTTCTTTTCTACTGTAGCTTTATTGGAAAGAGTGCACAGTGTGGATTGTGTACAACTTCACATTAATTTTAAGATAAATGTACTTCACTTTACCAAAACCAAACCTCTGCAAAAAACTCAGATAAAAAAGAAGGAAGAAAGAAGGCAAGGGGCCCCTTTTTCTGGTACCCCTTGTAACCCCTTATATTGGGCCTCTACACAGAGAGAAATAAAAAAGCAGAAGAAGAAACAGAAAAAGGACACTGTTAAACCGCAGATACAGACATGTTTAGTGGCTCCTGTCAGTGATGACGATAAAAATTGTGTGTATATAAATATATACACAAACACACAAATAGGCTGCAATGTGGGAGTTCACGCTACATTACAGCATACGGTCATTCATGCGCACATGCTTTCATCCGCACATAAAAGAAAAGGCCTATCTTTGAAGCATATGAGCAAGGAAATGCATGACTGTTCCCAGAAAGGGGTGTGTGTGTGTATGTCTGTGCCCATTTGCCTGTGTGCATGTCAAAAGCATCAACACACACTATGGGAACGAAAGAAACAGACTCAGGGCCTCTTAACTACTCCTTAAAAACAAAGGGGGTGTCGTAGAGGGTATCTGTATATACTGCAGAATGTGTAAAACTCTGCATGCTTGGTTTGTGGGATTCAGAAAGCGTGACTGTTTGAGAGTGCAGTCAATGAGGAGCATGTTTACTCATTAAACCCTGTGACCCTCCATGCCATTCAAGCAAACTATTTATATACACTTCAGTTATGCTCACCAAGGCTGCATTTATTTTGGTCAAAAATACAGTTAAAAAACAGTAAAATGTGAAATATTATTACAATTTTCTAAAAAAAAAAAGAGAATGTTTTTTCTATTTTAATATATTTTAAAATGCAATTTATTTCTGTGATGGCAAAATGTTTTTAAAACTATTCTTGTGAACAAATTCTGTGTAAAGATTCTCCATAAAAGCTGCACTAAAAATCTCCTTGTCTGCTGCATCTGAGTGATTTCTTGTTGTCAATCACTGTCAAATTTCAAGCAGGCACTGTGATTCTTTTTTTTATGAGTGTGTGCATTCCAAATGATTAAATATACAGTAAACAAATGATTAAGTATTAATTTAAATGGGTTAGTTTCTTCTACCATCCATAATGTTTATAGTGCATTGGAGCTACTGTAGACTGACTAGGTTGAACTTTTTTTATTTTTATTATAGGGATTGACTGGCATAGGCAAAGACACAGAATGATCTTTTCTGAGAATGTGCATTGTAAAGGAAGGTCAAATGAAAGACAGACAAATAAAGACAAACAGTGAGAGCAGCGTGTCGGTGATGGCAGTCTGAGTAAGACACACACGAGATGCCCACAAGCTGTGGAGCGATTTCATGCCCCATAAACACTGTGGCACACATGGGAGTATAGAAAGAGGATGGGGGAGGAGGGCAGGCAAAGGTAAATGGGACAAAAATGAGCAAATCTAACTAAAAATACAGACAGTGTTAGAAATTAGATTGGCTGCCTTCAAATACGTGGCAAAAGGCATGTGCCACATTACTTTAGGCCATAATGTTCCTGATATACTGCTTCCTCACTTTGACTGAGCTGGCTGATAACAAACTGCTGATGTGTCCAGCAGCTGGAACCATTGCAGACTTTACTGCTAAGTCAGCACTTTGGCCCCATTCAGCTTGATCCACTGGCCTCAACTAACATCCATATCACCAGAACTGACCCCGGGGCAGGTTAAAGACGGGTGTGTAAAAAACTGAAGGTGCAATGAAAAGAGATAAGCCTCTGCTGATAATGTGCAAGGCAATGGACTCTTAAAAACAGATAACATGCATGTGGCAATGACCTCACCGCCTGTGGAACATCTGATTGGCCTGTTATTTAGAACACACTGTATCAATAAGAGGTGTTAGTTTGGCGCTGTGTCACAAACTGTACTGTTATGATATCAGTTCTTGAAAAAGACTTTGACTTTTAAGAGAAATTCAGATTGAGAAACATTCAGACAAAGAGACACTTAGTGAGCAATCCAAAGACCACAGTGACGTGGAAAAAAATCCCCTAAGAGTTTTAGGTGGAAACTACCTACAACATAGTTTCCAATCCTAAAAAATCACTTTCCTGCAGAGTTTAGCTCCAAACCCAATTAAACACACCTCAAACAAGGTCTTTGGGATTGCTAGAAATCAGGCAGTTGTATTGAGACAAGAGCTCAAAAAAAAAAAAAACTAAAGGATGTCGGCCCTTCCAGGAGCAAGACCAGACGCCCCTGACCTACAAGCTTTCATCCATGCACAAAATGTTTTATTTTAACCAGATAATTTTCATTTTATTTTAATCTAGCTATACTACCATTTTTAAAGTTTATTATGCTTGCAAAGGCAGCATTTATTTGATAAACAAATATACTAGAAAGAGTAATATTTACAAATGTAATTTAAAATAACTGTTTTCTATTTTAATATGTTTTAAAATGTAATTTATTACTGTGATGGTAATGCTGAATTGATAGCAGCCATTTCCCTGTCACATGATCCTTCAGAAAACAATTAAATGTTGATCAATGCTAAATAGTTTTGTGGAAACTGCTTTTTTTTTTAAATCAGCATTTATTTGCAAATATAATTATTTGTATATTTGATATAAAACTGTGCAGTATAGTTTTGGATCTACTCTGTGATTGTTGCTCTTAGGATTCAATGTGAAGATTAATAAATAATCTACCTGATGGCCATCCAAACCTGTAGCTTTGTTGTAAAGTTCCTAGATTTTTGTTTAGGTGTCAGGTGTCATATAAGCCTACTTATTGGGCCCATAAAAATGTTGTCCTGTGTTCCAGTGATTTAGGTTGTGTGGTTATGGCTCTGTCAGATACACAAGCCTTCATAAATTTGACTACCAAATTCAAGACGTCCATGTGGCCGCTGGGGTGTTATGTCACAGAAAATAAATTTGCTTAGTCAAGGAGGATCTGAAAGCCTTACATCATCGCAAACCCATATTTAAACACCTGCTCCACAATAGAAAAACCACACTCAATCTATCATAATCTGGGTTAATCAATCCAATCTTTTGTCTAATCAAAAGTCGACACACGCACACCCTTGCATGAGCACCAAAATAGACCCTCTGCGTCACCACAACCAGGCTAATAATCGCCCACTCCTGTCTGACAATGTTTCTCTGTTATCTCTCAAAGGGCTGATGCATGAGATTGTCACTGACAATGTATTTCCTTAAAAACTGTCATTTCCCTCCCTTCACTATAATAATCACTCTCTACAAAGCCGCATCTCCTCTCATTACTGCTGGCTTTGTCTGGCCAAAAGCTCCTGACATAGAAATCTAGCTTTATTGTACTCCGTTAAAGTTTTAAACGTGAACTCTTTTATCTGCACCGTGACGGGCAGACATACGTAATTTGAAATGACGGGTCGGGGAACAAAACAAGTTGTTTCAAAAGCCTCATGTCAGAGCTGCAACACCTTTAGAAAACTGAGCGGGTACATTAGGGGCACGGAAAAGGTGGGGAAAGAAGCAAAGGCTGAAGTAGAAAAATACATTCAAATGTCTTAACCACAGCATATCTGCTTCTGACATGCCGCTGTAGATTCTGTCCCATAAGGAAGTCAGTGTTTTAATCAAATGTTTTCAAATATGAAAATATCTACTGGGTGAGGGGGAAAAGTGCATACGAATTAGAGCAAGTAGTTTTACGGTTTACGGCCCTTGGTAAAATTAAATTAACTGAAAATTGCTTACTTCTGTGTTCCAAAACATCTATGTGACCCTCACTTCAAGACCTCTCACTCACCTAAACATGACCAGGCATGTATAAAAGCAGTCATGAACATTAACATTGAAAACAGTGACTGTACATGAGTTAACAGTTACAGCCATAGCAACATGTCTGCACACACCTCCCACACATTTTCTCCGCAAATTTAAAGTCTATATACAGCACTTCTAGGAGTGCAGTTTTGCACGTATAATGTGAATATATATATATTAATGTTTTATTTGTTTACCCCACCCTCTTGACAATAAACAGATTACAAGAAAATAGCCCACCTACATCCTGGAACCGTGCCGAATTAAATTGGCAGAATACAGACCCCCAGGAGGGTGACCAGACCACTTTCATCATAGTGACTGAAAGATTTCAATTGGGCCTCGCTTGGCAGCTCAGTATATTAAGTGTTCCAGGAACAAGAATTGTGCAACACATTATAGTAGTAGCTTGTTCTTTTTAAGTTACATAATCTGATTATATTTCAGATGTGAGATAAACAGCAGGGTTACGCAGGGTAATAAGGATAGAGACAAGTGTGTGATGGGACACAAGATTACAAGATTAAAAGCAGTGAGCTGGCAAATGTGCAAGTGTGTGTGAGAAACCCTCTAGAGGTGTCTCTGAAAAATTGATTAAAATGACCCAAATAAATGCTCGAAGCACTGAATAATTTAAAGGCTTAAGAGTAGAGTACATCATCATTAGGCACTAGAGGAATGATCTGTCTCTGCAAGAGCTCATTGTAAAGGAAAACGATAAATCAATAAAATCTCATCACTTGTAGACCTCCAAAGGAAACCTTCTGGACTTTATTCACATTCAACACGATTGTATAACCAGATCATTAAATAAACACATAGCACATTCAGTGCAGAGAGTAGGAGGAGGGTGCTGTAATGTCATCTATGCTTCAACAGTCACTCCCTCTCTCTCTCTTTCCTGCAGTCACAACAGTATGTTTCAACAGAAACAAAGGAACGCCTTTAGGAGATCACGTCATCCAAACACTCTCATTAAAGCAGAGAGGACCATTGACCTGATAGCCATAGTGTTTTTGCAGCCTGTCATTTTGCACCTGTACTTGGCCATTCCAGCCTTTTGTGTTTGGATAAGACATCTAAGGCCTACTTATCTTTTAATGCTCTTTCGGTTTAATTTAACTTATTCTTTTCACCTTTATTCCTAATTAGCATGTAAACCAGCCTTTCTTGCAGATTTTGCAAAAATTTACCGTAAAATGCAAATGTTGACAATACCTGAAATACTTCAGAGGGTCCAAGTGCGTCTCAAAGCTTATGTTTTCATCTTTTAAGCATCTGTTTTTTTCAAGTATCAAGTATCTATCCAATAAGACAGCGTTTAAGTGAAGTTGGTTTATTGGAATGTTGAGATATTTTGAGTAGGTCAAAATAAAAAAATATTAAAAAATCAACATTTGCATTAATTGTTTATAATAGAAAAATTTCCATTTCATGCAAACTTCAACTTTGGCAAATAATGGCAAATTCTTTAAATGATGCAAAACACGTTTGTATGTGTGTGCATACATATATCATGCATTGTGTACATGCAAGTTTTACTTAATTGCTAATTGCAGGAGTGTTTATCTGAGGTTGTGTTACAACCGGCACCCACACTCCGTACACACAGATCTGCTCCGAGTTGTCAGATGTTTGCTGGAATAGGTGTCATATTTAGAGCTGAAGGTGACACAGTAGCAAAGTTCAGTGGAACACGTTTAGACGTTTTTCCAAATATCAGAAATGGCAGCAGGCACTGGACTGCTGGTTGTAATAGAGAACAGAGGGAGGTGTTTTTATTTTGTGTGTACTCATGCTAGAATTGTGGTTATAACTAGTATTTGATCATAAAACATGTTTGACTGACAGGTAATGCTTGCATAGCAGTTTGAGAAATATGATCGTGCACACACACAGTCCTGAATGCTAGACGAGTCGGAGTGCAAACAGTTTCCATGCTGAGCTAGAGTCCACATAGTTTGCCGTTGCCACAGACCCAGCAGTAAAACTCTCCTTTCACTATTATAATTCATGGCTATTTACGGCCAATGGGACGGGTGAGCTGGGCCCCCTGCCGCAAACTCAGCCCTTGACCTTGAACTCACACCCATAACACCCCAAGATATCAATCCACCCCCTCCCCCAACTCGCCCTGGCTCTGTAAATGGAAGGCCCATATGTCTTGTGCTGGCTCCTGCCCATGGCCATGACATTCCCTTTGAAGGCAGTTCTGTCTGCTGACTGCTAAGGAGAAGCTTGCGCCATTCTGAGTTGTTACGCAATTCCTAATGCCATTCAACTCCTACATAAACAGTCTGGGCAGCTTCTAGAGTGGGTACATTTACCTTGCCAAGTTTTATGTAAGCTGTGCTGCGTGGATATGAACATAAAGGCATTTGGATGCATGGACATTTATTAGGCTTGGCTCTGAGGATATATTATTTATGGCTTTTAAACATTATCACAAGACAAAGTCCATCTAAACTAACTTGAACAAATTGTTTTGCTACACAAATTTTCCATACTGATCATTTGCCATACTGATCATCTGTCTAATTTGCCAGCATAAAAATATATATTTTTTTTTATGCTGGCATCCAAATAGTTCGTTTATAGGAGATGTCACTGCACCGTTGAGTCATGCACACGTGAACCCTCAAAACCTTTCCAGTTTTCTGCGCGTGAGTAAGCGTGGCCAAAACATGCCCAGAACATGTGTTTCTGGTTGAATGAGATCACGCATGGAATAAAAGAGACACTTGCGCACATTATGACACGCATTCTCTAGCGCAGTGGATTTCAACCTTGTTCCTGAAGGGGCCCTCCAACAGTACGCATGTTGGATGTCTGCTTAAAGGGATAGTCCACCCAAAAAATTACTTTCCCCACATGTCATTCTAAACCTGCATGACTTTCTTTCTTCTGTAAAAACACAAAAAGAAGATATCTTGATGAGTGTAGGCAACCCAAACAGTTTGGGGGTGCCATTGGTTTTTCCATTAATACAGACAAAAAAAAAATTACTATTGAACATTCTGCAAAATATCTTCTTTTTTGTTCTACAGAGGAAAGAAAGTTTGTTTTGGAATGACATGAGGGTGAGTAAATGATGACAGAATGTCCCTTCATACTTGATTAAACTCATCAGCTTTATTAGTAGAGACATCCAGAATGTGTAGTGTCTGTTGGCCTTCAGGAACACAGCTGGGAGGCACTGCTTGAGTGAAGTGCTTACCTTCCAACCAGCTGAGCTGTTGCTGTCGCCTTTGTCTTTAAAGTATGGGACGCTTCTGACCATCCAGTCATAGATCTGGGACAATGTCAGTCTCTTGTCTGGGGTGCTCTCTATGGCTTTTGTGATAAGGTCTGCATAGGACAGGTTGCCCCATGCGTTCCTCCTTGAAGATGACTTCCGGGGAGTTTGCTGTTGGCTGCCCTGACCGCTCGTCTCCGGACTCGCCGTGATTGCAGAAGTGGGGTGAGAAGAAAGTGGGGAGCCTGTGTTCTCCTGACCGCTAGCGGTATGCAGTTCCTCAGCCAGGCTTGGGCTGCAATTGTCCTCTCCTTCACCCATGCTGTTGGTGTTGATTGCCATTGCATTGTCATCCTCATCATCCTCTTCCTCTGGGATTATGTCAGTGTCATTGGATGCAGGCTTCGCTGAGCTGGACTCTGGTAGTGGCCAAGTGCATGATCTCGGCCGTTTCTGTGGCTCAAAATCTGGATCGATGGCTACGTCCAGAGAGGACAGTGGTTCCAGGGTTGTCTCTTGCCATCGCCTCTACCAGCCTTCTCTGACGCTCCTCTGTACTGTCTTGGTCAAAGTTAAATAGGCAGTGGGAAGCAGCCACATTCACATTCCATGAATGCACCTCTACTCTAAATGGTGCTTAAATGCTTCTTGAACGACTAGTGCAAATCTTAATGATAATTAACAACCCTCCCTGTATTTCAGAAAGACAAAAAATACAATATACAATTTAAAGCCATATGACATAAAATATATCATAATCATTTATGTGCAAATGTGCATTATATACATGCACATACACATTACAATACACAGAGAGTGAGATTATTATGCACTTTAAATTTAACATTTTGCCATCAAAATAAGACGATTTTAAGATACTATTTCAAAAACCATTAAAGGTACAATTAAACGTGTTCTTTTTCGATGTGTCTGATGAACCAGTGAAAATTAAACGCTTCTGGAGATGTAGGATGCGCGCGCGTACGCGTATGCGTTGGTCCGCGCAACACTCATGTGAAGATATAAACAAAGATTAGCGTTTTCTACTGTACGCAAAGTGCTCCGCTTTCATTTCAATTTAACACTTGCATGATGGCACATATTCTTGCTCGTTACACTTTCATAATGACACACTCTGACTCATACTAGATTATTCGTGTCCCAGTGGAGATGACCGCACGAATGAGATATTAAAACCACTGTTATTGTGAAAGTGAACAATTTAGGACACAAATGTATTGCTATTCCATAACAATATTCAGTATTAGTCAGTTTTATTAATATGATAGTTGGCTGGATTCCGAAAAACTGCCTGAATGCAAAGGGGACCAATAAGAGAAACATTTTTAAAAATCTGTCATGTTTAAAAGTACATTATTTATATGAGTCTACAAGTATTTGCAATATTTTCAACGTTTTCACAGCCTAAAAAATATCAGTAAATTACTTAAGGTGTATTTGCACAAACTGCGCAAGTAAATAATAGCAACTGTCAACCAGCACTACAATTGTACCTAATGTAAAATAAGTCCAGTCCACACGAATACAATGTGCGTGTGTGTGTGTGTGTGTGTGTGTGTGTGGTGTGTATGTGTATATATACATGCATGAGTATTCATTATAATATTAGAATGCAAAATGCAATAGCCTACCTCAACACGCACCATTCAGCCAGAGCCCTTTCTCTTCTCTGTGTCGCACTCCAGTCACTTGGTGCACTGATGTAATACAACTATATCTCTCCAACGCACTTCGCCAGTAGCCACGGACAAAGCGCCACAACGTTAACTGCACACTACCATCACAAGCAGCAAGTCACTGTAGTGACAAAAGAACTGAACTGTCAAAGCGGGCTAGTATCAAAACGCAGTTATGTCAGATCAAGACAACTACAATAACGAGGACAGAACTACGCGTGCTCGTAGACTGCACTGATCATTTTGCATTATTGCCAGTTTGACCCGATGTCTCTTCGCTTTCCGGAGTCTCTTTAACCATTAAAGGTAGAGACGCAACTATCGCTAAATGTACAACGCAGTGTCTTGTCAGAGCGCGCGCCAGTGCCTCGATGTCACGAACGGTACATTGAGGAAAATTCCCATCCAGAAAGCCCTTTCTCTCTCTGCACCTATCTATCTATCTATCTATCTATCTATCTAAAGGCACAGGAGGACTATCTACTCTAATCGTCTGTCAGCACTCGAGCGAGCTCAATTTAGGACTGAGTGACTGGAGGAGGGCGAGAAGAGGAGCGCAGCTCTAACGTTACAGCTGACAGGGACCTGCCCCCTAGAATCCCGCGCATGGGATTGCCTCTTAAAGGGCCACTGCTCCGCATCACAGCTGCCAACAGACGAGAAAACATGTTCAAACAAGTCACTCCAAGCACTATCAGTTAATCGGATTTCCAAATATAGATTCAGTTGCTAGAAATTGTAGTTCAGACACGAAAACAACATTATCTGGGCATATTATCTGGAATGTGTTATAGATTAGAGACAACATTTTCAGGTAACCATAATTAGCCAATAGTAAAGTATGAAGAGAGTTCATGTGAAAAAATTGCTATAATCAGATGCCTGATAAGTAGCCTAATATCTTAAAGGAATAGTTCATCAAAATTATCGTCATTTTCTCCACTTTTCCAGTGCAGTATTGTCTTCTTTTTTGAAACATGTCTGTATGGTGGTTTCAAATGATGTTGGAAACGCATGTTACAAATCTTATTTTTTATTTATTTATTTGACCTAAAAAAAGTCATAACTGGATCTTCCAAGGGAAACAACACACTTCTCTCTAGTAAATTAGGCAGGTTTTCTCCAATAATTTAAGTCTGCTTAAACTCGCCTGTAAAAACCCATTCATCTTTCCCCATTTTTTGAACACAGTGCCCACTTCTCAAAATCCAATAAACAAGTGACAGATCTGTTATGTCACAATAAAGAAGAGAAGATTTGTTGCTATTGCGTTTTTAAATGCCCAAGTTCTAGAAAACAGACAAGTAAGTAATAGAACCACAAAAGTAGCCCATATATGACTGGTAACCAAATGTTTTTTTTTTTTTTTTTCCACTATCAATTTTTGAAAATGCTACAATCAGTCACATTAGTGACGTGACATACAGCCAAGTATGGTGACCCATACTCAGAATTTGTTCTCTGCATCCAAAGTGCACACACACAGCAGTGAACACACACACCGAGAACACACACCTGGAGCAGTGTGCAGCCATTTATGATGCGGCGCCCGGGGAGCAGTTGGGGGTTCGGTGCCTTGCTCAAGGGCACCTCAGTCGTGGTATTGCCGGCCCGAGACTCGAACCCACAACCTTAGGTGTCAAACTCTGTAACCACTAGGCCACGACTTCCCCTTATATATTCATTATAGTCAAGAATCAATGGAGTTTGTCATCCATGTAATCAAACCCAGAGTGAAACATCCAAAGGATGTTCACTTATCTGAACGTAACCACAAATTATGTTTCAGAACTATGACAAAAGCAGAGCTCGGTTTCAAAATTGTATTTTCACAGTACTTAGAATAGACTGCAATGAGAGGCTGCATTTATTTATTTTTATTTTTTTGTCTTTCTTGGATCTTGGCATTTAAAATTACTTTGCACTTTCAGTGGATGTAAAATTGCCTATTCTACCCCAAGAAAGAAAATAATGATTGTTAATAACATTTAGATTTTAATGGAACCATTAATTAATAAATAACGAAAATATCGGTATTTAATTAAAAGAAAATTGTTCTTGTTTTACGTGCTCTGGGGCCACTGACAAACGTTGAGGCATGTCTTGTATTTGCCTTTCGCTGGCCCTTTAATCCCAGCGTGAGGTCGTTCTTCATGACACGCCCCCTGCTGCCAGCCTCGTTTTATTCAAACACATGACGTAATTCATAATCAAGAAATTTGCTCTGTCGTGGCGCTTCTCGAGTACGGCGACGTCTTATCAAAACACGAGCACACCTTTGTTCCTGCAGAGATGCGTATTTTCTCGTGCGCGGTGAAAGCGGCGATCTTTGTAAAGGAATGCGCTCTTCTTCCACCTGTACGTTACGACACATCGCATAAATCGAGATACAAGATTTCATTTATGCAGGTTCACAGTCAGAAATACCTGTAAAGAAAAACACACAGAACTAATATTACACAATTGCACGATTTGTGGTGCTATTCTGTGATGCTATTACATGGCCAACAAGTGTCACTGAAGACTGTTTTCTTATTCAGTCATTAAAGATGTAACATTATCATTGTTTGCTCCTCTATTCACTCCTTATCTTTTTAAAATCAGCCCTCCCCCTTTCGTCTCCCTTTCCTTTGTTCCTAACCCTGCATGGATGGAAAAGTCTGCAGGTGTCCTCTACAATAACCGTGTAGACACTAGGTCTTGTCAATGTCTAAAACTGTTCCTCAGTACCTGAAACACTACATTTGCAATGATGTCACTGTTGAATATATATATATAGTCACGTGGAAGCTGATAGGAGATATGATGTGTTGGTCCAAGGTCTCTTGTAAGACGTGTATTTATGATACTTGTTTTTCTTTAGCGTCTATGCGCATATGGTAATAGATGTATTGTTTGTAGGTTGCAGATTTGTTTGTAGGTGAGGTTGTCTAAGTCTAGTTCTCTCTGGGAGGAACAGATAGGGAGCTGCAGTATGCCTTGCTTGTGTCATGTAAAAACAATAACACAGAGCACGTGGGTGTGAATAAGCAACATAACCATCTTCTAAGGTACTGCCACCTTCAACCAGACACAAAATGAGAAATTACAGAAAATAGACCCCTTTAAATGTTAGGATTTTAAAGAAACTTGATTAATAACCGTTTTTGGAAGTTATGCTCATCATAGTTGATCAAAACAAAACAAATAAAAATAAAATACAAAAAGTAAAGTAAATTAAAATAAAGTAATAAGTCATAAAATAAAATGTGTTTGTTGAGATTCATTAACATTGCCACAACCATTACAACCAATGTTTAATGTTTTATCATAAACATTTTAATATTTAAGGAATGGAAGCCCAATTCCACCACATAAGAAAAAAACTGCTTTGGTAAATCTTGATAATTTATGATTTTAACTTTTATTTCATAATTATTACTTTCTATGTAAATTATTATATTGCTTTTTATAGCAATTATTACTCCTTAAATATGTAAATATGCTTTGATATTTAAGAAAGCATAACTGCATAAATTCACTTTAGACATCATTTATAAATATATTTTCCCTCTCCCACAGTAAGAGTGTATTTCAAAGTACATAATGTACTAAATACAACAGAATACACAATCCACTAGAGGGGGCTAGAAATCATCTTATTTTGCAACATATGCCTTGTCCTCCTGCAGTCCATGATATTTTGTTTTACATATTAATGGTGATGTGAGCATATGGACAGTTCCACTTGCTTTTAAAGTAATAAGATTAGGCTTAGAGTCTGTTTTTGCTAATGGAAATGTACCATCCCAAATGTTTTTGGAGGCGACAAAGACTCTCCTGTCGCCTCGATTAAGAAGCATTTGGTTACTGCAAGGGAGTTTCAGTTCATGTTCGACTCCGATCCCCACTTTTCCAGTACTGTTCTGTCTGCATCTCTGTGAGGCGGGATATTGTCCTCTGGAAGGCAAAGACCTCTTCATCTGCTGTGAACAATGTCAGCCTCTCACTGGCCTCCTAAGCAAAATAAATTAATGATTACAAATGTGTTTCTACAGGAATTAGCAAAGAACCAAGGCTCATTAAAATAAACCAGAAAGATTTTATCTATACATGACTAAGTATATTTATTTACATGCATGCAACATGAATGTGTGCTCTCAGTGTTTATGTATAGATTCAGAATTATAATGTAATGCCAATAGATGGCACTGTTAGGGTGTTGTCATTACATCGGTCAGGCCGAGTTCATCTATCATTAGGCGATCCCTTGCTTCCCCTCCAGTCATCGGTCCCTGATCAAGGAGGCGGTGTAATGGTGCATCAGCCAGTATCACCACTCTTACCTGAGAGTTTAAACACATAATTGAACCATGTCCATAGGTTGCTGGTGCTAACAGAGAATGGCAAAGTTATTATGAAACAAATGTATTTGAGGATTGCACATGAATAACAAGTGTTTTTGATTCTGCTGCAGATGGACATGTTTAAGGCCTGCATGAGCTTGAAGGATGTCAAAGTTACAGTAGTATGTGTTTTGAAGAGTCATTACCTTTTGGTCATAAAAGTTGTCAATGAGTGTGGTGAAGCGTCTAGCCTGGTCCTTCATTCCGACTCGAAAGTGAGGAACATTCCGTATGATGACCGTGTCAAACTGCCGTGCGATTTCTAAATAATCTCCTGCACCCAAAGGCTGCAATCAACAGATAAGCACATCAACACACTTGTAAAAATTTGGTAGCATTAATGATTAAACAGAGATGTTTAACCATATTAAGTGAGCTCTTCTGCTTAAAGGGATAGTTCATCAAAAAAAAAAAAACTACAGTTATCTTTATTCACTCATTCTCATGAGCTTTTGCTTAATTTTTGATTTCTATTCATTGTAGTTAAATGTTAAAAAAGACCACTACATTATTCAAAACAGAAGAATGAAAGTCATACAGATATGGAACGAAATGAGGGTGAGTAAATTATGATTTTAAAAAAGAAATGAATGCATGAAGGATGCATTAAATTTATCAGAAGTGACATTAAAGAGTGTATTACATTGTTACAAATAAAAAAATCTTTCAAATAAATGATGTTCTTATGAACTTATACTTTTCATCCTTGGAAGAAAAAAGTATCATGGTTTTTACAAAAATATTAAGCAGCACAGCTGTTTTAAAAACTGACATTACAATGAAGACTGGAGTAATGGCTGCTGAGAATTCAGCTTTGCATCACAGTAATAAATTAAATGATAAAATAGAAGTTATTTTAAATTTCAATAGATTTTCACAATTTTTACTGTATTTTTGATCAATTAAAATACAGCCTTGATGAGCATATGCTACTACTTTTAAAAACGTTAAAAACATCTTACCAACCCCAAACTTTTAAACAGTGTATATTATGTTTGAAAATATAATATAAAACACACATTCATCTGCTTTATCTTCAGGGGTCTCCCCACCATGACAGTGATTGAGAGGGAAACTTCACTGATGTCTCTGAAGCCTTAGCACATACCTTTTTATCCATCCATCTCTCATCTCATGTGCTTATTCCCTCTTGAATTTTTGTCTCTAATCTTCTATTTCATCCTATATCCTGTATCTTCTCTAGGCAGCATGTATCTCTGTGGTAACTAAGTGGAAAGGCACATTAACACATGCTGACATAGTCCCAACTGCATTAGCCTGACCATGAAGATGAAGAAGTTGAGGACTCTTCAGACAAATCCACACATGTACATGCACACCCACAAACGCACACACACTCGCTCGCCCTCTCAGTACACTGAAGTGAACAGCGCTCTCAAAAGCACTGAAGGACGCAGAGACAGTGTCTCGGCTCCATTAGAGAGCAGCATACCCATTCTTTCTTTCCTTCACAAACAAAAAAAGGGAGCATCATACTGGTAAACCAAGTCCAAGGCTACATACATAAACAAGCACACACACATACATACAAGCTGGCTTAGACTGGCCATACACAGGGCTGCAATGATGAATTAAATGTGTAGAGAGATGGATGGATGAAGTGGGATATGGTAGTGGTAGATGAACATGGAAAATAAAGAGGAAAATGCAGAGTGATACATAAGAGAGAATAAATCAGCAATCCTTAGCAGTAAGCAAAGGTTAAACAGGGATTTTGGTGGATTTTAAAAATGTGGTGATGATTTTGGAGCAAAGACAGGATTTCCTTTCCATCCCAAGAATAATAGCCTATGTTGAAATGCATGTGTGTTTGAGTAAGTTATTTTTTAAATAAATTAATTCTTTTATTCAGCAGTGATGCATTAAATTGATCAATAGTGGCAATAAATATACATTAATATTGTTGCAAAAAACTATTTTAAATGCTCTTCTTAAATTTTATTTTAGGTGTTTTATTAAATCAAAGAATCCTGAAAAAAGTGGTTTTCACAAAAATATTATTATATTATATTAAATATTACAACATTGTTAATACAAGAATGTTTCTTGAGCACCAAATCAGCATATTACAATAATGTAAAATTTATTGGAACTGAGAGTGGCCCACATTGGAAGATGGAAGTATAATGCTTAAATGCAATGAGCTTACTCCATTTATTCATTTTTTTTTTTTTACTAAGAGTGATTACACTGACTACATAAAGGTGGAATGGCAAGCTCCAAGATTTTAGTATTCCTTTCCTGAAGGTGCCAGAATGCTGTTCCTTTCCAGTTTAACCACTTCCCTCCTATATCTACATCTAAAATGTTTGGAAAAGACACCACAATCCAAATCCCAAACCAGAATTTTATGTCACACTCACTCGCTCACACAGCTCTTGGAAGGTGCAGTCTGCAATAGTTCCACAGGTTCTGCTCATGGTTACTTCTCTTCCTTGCATGTTCAGGACTCTTGGCCTGGTTACTATCAATGGTTAGAGGCAGAAATACAGTTATTGACTGCAATAGAAAGATCTAACACTTTAGCAATTAAACTATAAGGTCTACACATAAAATCAGCCAACACTACAAGATTAAACCTCACACACTAAGTCAAGAAACATCCACTCTTAACCTTAAAACCCCCATCTATGCAAAGGCAAATTAACTCGCTTACCATCATTTTGTCTGTACGCCAGTTCCTCAAACAGTGTATTGACAGCATTCTCTGCATCAGGCTCACTTGATCTATGGAAAGCGAGTGAAAGAGAAAGATAATTGAATATGAAATTAACCAGGTTTGAAGTGGTCACATCAAACAGTGCGTGCTGAAGGCTTGTGTTTGAATTTTCACAGTGCCTCAATAGAACAGGATGTTGGATTCAAAACGCAAACATTGAGAGAGTGTGAATAATAGGGAGCAGCAATCAGGTGTCAACAAACTCATGCATATTAACATCCTCTAAAAGAGCAGCTGTTGAGATAAAGGGTTTATAATAAGTCAGAAAAAGATGCTCAGTGTGTATTTATATTAATGTGCACTCATGATATGTAATTCTTTCCCTTGCGGTTTATTATCAGTTCTTTTTTCTCTTCTGAGTTGTTAGTTTTATTTTTGTCAGATTTATTACAACTGGCATCTTTTCATATGAGAAACATTTGTGTGGTAAAATAACTGTTCCATTACGTAAAGTAAGCATAAAATATATTATGTATAATTGTAATAAATACACTACCATTCAAAAGTTTAGGGTTAGTAAGAATTTTTAAATATTTTTGAAAGAGACTTATGCTCACTAAGCCTGCATATCAAAAGTTTAGGGTTAGTAATATATATATATATATATAATATATATATATATATAATATATATATATATATAAATAAATAAATACATACAGTAAAAAGCTGAATTTTCAAAAGCCATTACTACAGGTTCACACTCTATGTGCTCATTTGGTGCTCGGGAAACATTTTTTATTATTATCAATGTTGAGAACAGGTGTGTTGCTTAAAAATTTTTTTTTTTTTTTTTTTTTTTTTTGATGGATAGGATTGTTAAGAACAGAATTTATTTGAAATAGAAATCTTTATATTTTTTTTTTTTTTTTTCTTTTGACACTCTTTATTCAATGTGTTTCGACTCTTTATTCAATGTGCCCTTGAAAGTTTTAATTTCTTCAAACACTTTTGAAAGGTAGCGCATATGTATAATTTGTCAGGAATAATACAAGTTATATCTTATTATTATCAATATTAAAAGCAGTTCTGCTGATTAAAGCCATAAAGGTCTAAATACTGGACATCCAACAAACAAACAAATGTAGAAATAAATACTTCTAAAAATAAAAATTACAATTGCCCCAAATGACCTTGTAGCGGTTTAATTATTAATTTATTAATTAAATAAAAATAAATTATTAATTGAATGTTGCTAAATCACTCTTTCACAAAGAGAGAGAGTTGTCTTACATGTAGTATAGTTTTCCTGCTGCTTCCATTTCCCTTGTCCGGTAATCTATTCCAGTGTCAAGACTGACGGTATGACAGTGCTCCTGTACAGCAAAGGAGAAATGTGGTATAAGAGAATAGTTACAAATAAGAAGAGAGAAAGTGACAGCGTTTCATGAGCAAGTTTAAATGACAGTAGTTCTGTTTTGCCATGTAAATTTTGTATTGCAATACACAGCTCACCCCTAGGGGGTGACAATGCCACATGTACTGTGGGTTAATAAAACACGTTTTAATTGTTATAACAAAATAATACTGTGATCCATATTATCCTGTTGTAAGCCATATAATTAAGAAATACATTAAGTTTTACCTTTTCTAATGATTTTAATCTACTGTTAGCATCCAGGTATTCATAGTATTATCTATCTATCTAAAACAGTAAAAGATTGAGGGATAAACTTTATCAGGTTTCAAAATGCAAGTATAGAGAATTTATAATGGGATCTTTGCACTTGTTATTGTGTGATATGAAATTACTGCTAAAATAGCATCTGTGAAACAAAGTGATATGTAGTTACGGGTCAAATAAAATATGCGTATTAACTGTCAACACTGTTAAAGGTGTTAGTCGCTCACTTTTATGGAGTGTCTGTGTGGAACCACAGCATATCAAACTTATGTGCGAGTGAGAAAAAAACATTAAAAAGTAACAAAATGCTGGAGAAACGGTGACAAAAATGACTGATGAAAAGGAAGGGTGATTATTTTTAACAGGATGTGGATAATATGTGGTATTTAGGCGAGAGGCCTTTGCCTGAATCAGTCCTCAATGACAGCTCCAGCGAATTATGAAATCAGTGAATTTTCCGCCACCCTCCTCCTTGAACTAAAGATAATTAGCAATCACCACACAGAGCGAGAGAGGAGCGATCTATTCCTCTTCTTCCTGTATCCCTCGCCTCTTCCCCCCATTCTCCAGCACTGTCAACTTTTCTCTCTCGAGCGCAGAGTTCCACGTCCGAGCCAATTGGCTGAATCAGCCGTAATGACAGGCTGACAAACCACGAGCAGAAGAACACAAAAGGAAAAGTGTCACTTCATCAACCCCGCTCGACCTTGTCACCAGGCCGCCATGTAAACAGCCGCCACGGCCACGACAACCGCGCTTCCCCAGCAGCCATCAAAACGGGTTATTCCTCTGCGCACCCTATTCCATTTCTGCCTGTATATCTTAACGGTTGATGGGCCATCTCGCAGAAGAGTAATCGTGAGAAGGGAGAGGGGGAGAGAAATACAATCAGTAATGATTCCAGCACATGGTTCTTTATAATCAGTTGAAGACACGTCCTCTTGTGGATCATTGCATGATTATGGCCTTTGATGGGTTCATTAAGGACTCATAACTCCTCAAAGATCTTCATCGTCGGCTCTTCTCGACTCAGAATGCACACTGCCACGCAAATCTGATGCGCGTCCTCGGCCTTCAACAAGACCTGCCAGACCGCTCAAAATGTGCAGGATCTTCTAACTGACTGACCTTTTAATAAAAAACTAAAACCTGTTTCTATGAAATTAAAATGGCAACTAGAATGATATAATTTTAGGTTTAGCTCTAGCACTTGCTATTAGTAAGATTAATGGCTGTTGTTTAGTGGACAATTTCAGCCATGTTGATTACTTTTTTTATTTAGCCACTGAATTAGACCACCCCTACTTCAACAACACATCCTCTCTCTAAAATTTGCCCATGACCAATCCAACCCAAAGTTAGCAAAAGTTGTAAAATGATCCCTCTGTAAACAGCAAAAAAATAAATAAAAAATAAGTCAGATGAGCAGCCCACTATTTATTTATTTGTCTGTCTGTTTACAGAGGCAGGTATAATTTCTGAAGAAACCATTGATGCGTCAGGTCACATGGACATATATGCGTGGAAAAAAAGCAAAATAAATAAAATAAAAATATACAAATAAAATTGGATGAAGTTACCTGACAGACATTATAAAAAAAAAAAAAAAAAAAAAAAAAAAAATATAAACTTACTTTTTTCCTTCATCATCATCATCAATAATAATAATAATTTTAGTTTTTATTTATTATACGTGAATTAAAAATAATAAATGTTTTTTTCTTAATAATAATAATAGTATTTTTTTTTTTGTAATGCCCACCACGTCATTACAAAAAATAAAAATTTAAATAAATAAATACAAATAAAATAGATTATTTAGTTATCAATTTTAAAGTGAAAGTTTATTTTAAAGAGTTCTTATTGTTGCATGTGCTGGATGCCCACAGCTTCCCTGCACAACCATTTCGAATGAAACTGAAGTCTGTCTCTCTTTCTGTCCATCTTGCTCTTTCCCTCTCTCTTTCTATCTCTTCTCCACTCCTCAAAAAAGTTGCCTTTGAGTTTTTCAAAGCAAGGGTTGCCATTGAGCTCCAACAAAAGCCAAGGATAGCTGGCGATTGGACCCTGATGAGGTCCACTACCTCATTACTGACAGCCGAAAACATTTGATGCTTTTTTCCCTCCTGTTTGGGAGGAAGAGGGGTGGATTGACAGAGCCTGGCTTAAGGAGCGCGCGGTGGGAGAACTGAAAAAGAGAGGTGGCAGAGAGGGACAGGGGGGAAAGGTTGTAGTCCATTCATCTTTGTGTGTCTTACAGCCTCTGTGGGTAGGAGAAAAGAAAAGGGGGGGTGAAAGCGGGGGCGGGGTAAAAAGAGAACGAGAGACAGCTTAAAACACTGCCTTTATGCTTTTGAGTCCAGGACGACTCCTCTTACATCAAAGTGTTTTTACCACTGCGCTGTGTGATTTTGTCTCTCTCTATGTGTGTGTGTGTCTTGAGTGAATCTATTGAGAGATTAGGTGACTAGCGAGTGTGTGTGTGAGGGAGAGAAAGAGAGAGAGAGAGCTATGGGGGTGGTTAACGACGTGAACACACTAATTACGCCTAATGATCTATTCCCTTTACATGTAACCGGCTTTGTTAGTTAATCAGAACACTCTCAAAACATACTCAAAATGTTCTCACAACCTCTCCTTGCCCTGCCCAGGACTCTTAAAGAAACATCACACTTGGAACATCTGTCTCGCTTTGAAAGCGCAGACCCCCCAGACCTCCGCAGAGGCCACAGGCCATGGCCCTCATCCTCTCCATCACAATCACTCGCTCCTCAGTCTTTGCTAATCTGTGCCTGCTAAAAACATGACTGACCAACTTTAGTGGTGACTTGGCAAAACAACATCTTTTGAGTGACCGTTAACGAATGTCAAGGCACCTCAAATGTTGGTCTTACGGCTTATTCACACCAAAACCAGAAGTTCTGACAGAGGAAAAACATGACTAACATGATTTTAAGTCCAAAATATTGTAGTTATGGTCAATGTTTTGCTTAATTTAATAAACACTGCCATTCAGGTTTTATTATTTTCAGAGAACTTAGCAGTATAGTTAAAAAAAAAAAGAAAAAAGTTTTGTATTGGACTTGGTGTAAACAGGCTTTTAGACATCAGATCAAAAAAACAGCAGCAAGAAAAGAGAAAGCGACATTACTGACATACACATCTCTGTCCTTCCCTCTATGAATGGATTATGTTGTCTCGCATAGGTCTATCTTTATTAACTGCCTCTAATTATTCAGATCAAGGAGTCAGTCTGTCTAGTCAACTAACTACTTTAAGGTTTCCATTAAAGTTTGGATATTTTTATGATAAAATAGATCTGAAGGAAAGCAAAGATTAAAAAAAAAATATTAGAAATAGGAGGTTAACAAAAGGACAGTGGAACAATAGCAGCCATCCAACATAAATTGCCTCTTTTCATTTTTGCTCCATCTTCAAGTCATTCAATCATCATACACTCATCCTTACCCACCAGAGACCTTCACCATGAAAACACACACACACATAAGACCAAGACAACATAACCAAAGGAACACGGGGAACAGCAGAGAAAAACAATTAGCCAAAATGAAGACAGACATTTGAGCAAAAATAAGGCCATCACACCTCTATGATAATGTGTCTGTTGGAGCAAAAAAAAAAAGAAAAGAAAAAGAAAAGAACGCTAGGAACAAAAAAGATACTATGAAAGACAGATAAGTTACTTAAAACTTGAAAATCAATAGGGGTTCTGACCTTACTTAATATGTATAATTAGGGCTGCAAAATCAAAATTAATGAATCAGATTGATCACAAATATCAACATTCATTTAAAGACATTACATTAGACAAAAGCACTGAATAGACAACTTGTTTTAGAAAAAATATATTGTTTACATAAATATACATCACTGTTCAAAAGTTTGGAGTCCTTTTTTTTTTTGAAAGAAGTCTCTTGCTCATAAAGGCTGCATTTTATCTGATTAGAAATACAGTAAAACAGTATTAATATTATTAGAATGTGTAAGAAGTTTTTTTATTTTAATATATTTTTAAAATATATTTTGTTTATGCAATGGCAGTAAATTTCATCATATTATTATTAATAATGCTGAAAACATTTGCGCTGCTATATGTTTTTGTGGAAACCATGAAACCATTTTTTCAGGATTCTTTGATGAATAGAAAATAGATTTCATTTATATGAAATAGAAACATTTTGTAGCATTACTATAACTTTTGATCAATTTAATGAATCCTTGCTGAATAGATTTCTTAAAAAAAAACAAAAAAACAACGTAGCGTATAATTTAAAATAATTTTAATAGAAATATTTTTCAATATTATATTGTTTTTAAATCATTTTTACATGATTTACATGAACTGACAGCCCTAATAATAATAATAATAATAATAATAATTTGAATAATATTTTGTAGGCAAATAAACATTACCACCCTGAAGAGAGATTAAAATATATAGAAGGAGAACAGTCAAGAGCCAGTGAGTGCATTTCAGTGAGTCTGTCACACATTATTAGGGTTGACCAGGCATGAGAGGAGGCACTTGGGCCACCCTAGTTACCCTGAAGTGGGATCCTGGGTTGCCTCAAAACCAGATGGCCTAACAAAGAAGCTCAAACGTTAGAGGTGCAACGCAGGGCGAGATGTATTCAGCACTCTTACCAGGCAAGATTAACACAGGCCAGAATAGAGGGTGACTTTAAGGACCCCAGGGATTTGACAGAGATGGTCTGAACCAGAGTGACTGTGCTGGCCCACTGACCATAAAAGACCCAGGGGTCAAACTGAGAAAAATCACAACCTGAATGAAGCATCTAGCAGCTTTTATTTTTAGCACATTCTACAGAGGGGGGTCCTTTAACTATGAGGAATACTAGGATATAATGTGGATTAGAAAGACATTGTATTGCCAGTCATCAAAGCATCCTCCTATTATTTCGCTCTTCAAAATCACAGAGCGAAAAGAAACAAGTAAAGGATGACTGGTTTGTATTGCCATTAGCGCTCCCTGTACAACTGTGACCCAAAAAAGAAAATTTGCTGAAAATGTACTCAAACATCAGGCCATCCAAGATGTGGATGATTTTGTTTCTTCATTTGAACAGATTTGGATAAATTTAGCATTACATCACTTGCTAACCATTGGATCCTCTGCAGTGAATGGGTGCCGTCAGAATGAGAGTCTGAAAAACTGATAAAAACATCACAATAATCCACAAGCAAATTTAGACTTGTTTAGGCATTCTGACGGCACCCATTCATTGCAGAGAATCCATTGGTGAGCAAATTATGTAATGCTAAATTTATCCAAATCTGTTCTGATGAAGAAGAAGAAGAAAATTAATCGAGAGCGAGTACATTTTCAGCAAATTTTCTTTTTAGGGTAAACTATTTCTTGAACAGCATGCTCAATATTTAACTACAGAACAAGCCAATCAACGTTAAAAACACATTGAGCTCAGTGTGTTGATACCAATCAAATGTGCAAGAATGTGGCCTGCTGTAAAATGCCTGAAAATGATGGTCTGATTATTTATGATGGAAAGCTGTCGCAGGATGATGGTAATTAACCAGACAGCACACAGGATAATGCCAATACCTGCTTAAAATAATACAATTAACTTGCAAAGCAGATCAGAGCATTGCTGGCGTCCATGGCCGGGCGCACTTTGAAATGCAAGCAGCTTCACGCAATGCCGTCTCATTCCAGCCGACCCACGCCAGTCATTAAACGGCCTCCATGTCTGTCACACTCTCTCTCTGTCTGTTGCTCTCATCTCCAGGTATGATCAAAGCTGCCTTTTTTCTGTTTTGTGCGTTTTTGCAAACACATATGGGGTTGTGTATTTTTACCTGTGAATAAAATACATCAAAAACCAGACAGAGCAGAGGAGGAAACATGAAGAGAGAGAGAGAGAGAGAGAGAGAGAGAGATGGAGATAGAATGAAAGGATAAATAAATTAACTGAGAGAATGACTTTGTCTTTACCTTGAGTACGCCAATGAAAGGCACAAAAGCCGTCCTCTGAAGCCCGTTTTTGTACAGTTCTGAGAGAGAGAGAGCACGAGAGGGAGAGATGCTGGTTAGATTCACTCTTTAGCCTCCTAATAATGTCATTTTCCATCTATGATTGGCAAATAAAGTGTCTATTGATGAAGTGAGGGACGGGAAGGGAGGAGGGACAAAAGGGATGAGGAGAGGCAGAAATTGATTTCTGTGGGCAGCGCAGGAGAAAGGCAGTACATGAAATTCATTACATTCCCAAACAATGAGCTCAAGAGAAGAAGTCTCTCTCTTTCTGCACAGACAATAAACCTGCATCACGGTGAATGGAGACTTCAATTAGCCACACGGGCATGATAAACCACACACACACAGATGTAAAGAGACCATGATGAGTATATGCTTCTCTCTGTGCTGTAAAACTTGTTTAAAGCTGCCGCAAGCAAGAAAATATAAAGGAAACAGAACTGTCATAACAGAGGC